>NC_091344.1:19365286-19377786 GCF_038502225.1 Cherax quadricarinatus
ACGGTGCAGTTTGAGTTTCTCACGAACACTGCGTCATCAGCAAACAGCAGCTG
Organism: Cherax quadricarinatus; assembly: GCF_038502225.1. Lineage (NCBI taxonomy): Eukaryota > Metazoa > Arthropoda > Malacostraca > Decapoda > Parastacidae > Cherax > Cherax quadricarinatus. The sequence goes on from NC_091344.1 coordinate 19,365,340, forward strand.
TAATATAATTTCCCGTTATCTTTTCCTTGACGCTGGTGATTGGTTCAGGGTGTTTGAGTCACTCCTCTGCTTCCTTGGATCAAATGTAATTGTCTCCCATTCCTCAGGGGCTGTATGATCCCTACGGGCCTAGCGCTTTCCCCCATGGACGTAATCGCGTTTTTTTTCTAAGCTCTCATTTAACATTCACTCACATTCATATACATCCTTATTTACAATCACATTAAACATCACATTCTCACATCCTCTCCTGAGATTCTTTTTACATTTTTCATTCCTACATGTGTCCACATGTGTTCTCACGTGTGTGTGTGTGTGTATGCAGTAGTAATGCGTGTACTCACCTATTTGTGATTGTAGGGGTCGATTCATAGCTCCTGTCTGGTCGCTAGTAGGTCCACTCCCTGCTCCATGAGCTTTGTCGTATCTCTTCTTAAAGCTATGTATGGATCCTGCTTGTGTGTTTGTGTGTGTTGGGGTAGGTATACACCTCCATCTGTCAACACCTGTAATAAAGCCCTGCACACCTGCTCATTAGAGCTCCCTACGGAGTGTGAGAGCCCGTCTGCCTGACGCACCAACGCCAAATATACCTCCAGAAGGTAAATATTTACGCATGCGTACGTAGTGCCTGGATGGTGAGGCCCGGGATGCCGGGTAGGAGAGCATAGGGAAAGGGAAGAACTGGGAGAGACATGATTACGACATAAAAGATCTCCAGAAGCATTGATAAGGCAGATTGAGATGATTTTATAAATTAAAGACACAGGGGTGAAATGTGTTAGAGGGAAGCTAGGGGCGAGATGTGTTAGAGGGAAGATAGGTTAATACACACTGTTGATCTTGCTCCCTCACCACTTACTCTAGATGTCTGGTATCATGGAACTTTCAGTATACTGTTTCGCCCCAAGTGGGTCCTTACCCATGAGGACCTTCTGTTCTGTTCTTTCAGTGTACTTCTAAGTCATCATTAACTAAAATCCAGGTCCCTTGCTGCTGACAGAGTGCAGCTGCTGCTGACAGTGCAGCTGCTGCTGACAGAGTGCAGCTGCTGCTGACAGAGTGCAGCTGCTGCTGACAGTGCAGCTGCTGCTGACACCATTATACACTCACGCCACATGTACAACCTATGCAGTTATGTTTTAAACTCCTACTTTTGGATATTACTCTCTTGATAGTGATAACCCGCATCTTTCTTCTTTTTCGTCTCCTCCTTCTCATTCCTCTTTTCTTCTTCTTCTTCTTCTGTAATAACTGGAGCAGAGATATTTTCTTTCCACGCTTGCCGCCCACTTAACTTTCACACCATCAAACTTCATCAAAATTCCCAGAGCAGAAAGTCCAATACTGTGACACATATATAAATAACAACCCCAGGTGATGCCTCGTCTTGTTCCACTGCTTCAACAACCCCAGGTGATGCCTCGTCTTGTTCCACTGCTTCAACAACCCCAGGTGATGCCTCGTCTTGTTCCACTGCTTCAACAACCCCAGGTGATGCCTCGTCTTGTTCCACTGCTTCAACAACCCCAGGTGATGCCTCGTCTTGTACCACTGCTTCAACAACCCCAGGTGATGCCTCGTCTTGTACCACTGCTTCAACAACCCCAGGTGATGCCTCGTCTTGTTCCACTGCTTAAACAACCCCAGGTGATGCCTCGTCTTGTTCCACTGCTTCAACAACCCCAGGTGATGCCTCGTCTTGTTCCACTGCTTAAACAACCCCAGGTGATGCCTCGTCTTGTTCCACTGCTTCAACAACCCCAGATGATTCCTCGTCTTGTTCCACTGCTTCAACAACCCCAGATACCTCGTCTTGTTCCACTGCTTAAACAACCCCATATGATACCTCGTCTTGTTCCACTGCTTAAACAACCCCATATGATACCTCGTCTTGTTCCACTGCTTTAATAACAACCCCAGGTGATACGTCGTATTGTTCCAGGAGGAGCCAGTGAACACTGGCTCCTGCCTCTCTGAGTTCTGTCATCAGGGAGGGGAGGGTTCATTTCAGAGGAGGATAAGGGGTTCAGCTCCCCCTTTGTAGAAAATGTTAACGTGGTTAATTAGACTCTGGAATTGTGTGATTCGTCTTCCATATTTACTTCCTCTTGATGCCAGTGAAGGGCTTTTGATTCAAGAGATTAGAGAGGCTCCTCGCTTAGAGATCAACCTCATTGTTTCTCGTTACTCTAGTACTGTTGACTCCCACAGGTTTAGCACTTCCCCCCCCCCCGAATTTAATAATTAATAATAATAATAATAATAATAATAATAATAATAATAATAATAACACATACACACACATGGAATCAGCTGACTTAGTCAGCTGATTCCATGTGTGTGTATGTATGTATGTGTATGTGTATGTATGTTTGTACTCACCTAGTTGTGGTTGCAGGGGTCGAGTTACAACTCCTGGCCACGCCTCTTCACTGATCTCTACTAGGTCATTCTTCCTGCTCTATGAGCTTTATCATACCTCTTCTTAAAGCTATGTATGTATCCTTCCTCCACTACATCACTTCCCAGACTATTCCACTTCCTGACAACTCTGTGACTGAAGAAATACTTCCTAACATCTCTGTGATTCATCTGAGTCTTCATCCTCTAACTGTGTCCTCTTGTTGCTGTGTCCCATCTCTGAAACATCCTGTCTCTGTCCACCTTGTCGATTCCTTTCTGTATTTTATATGTCGTTATCATATCCCCCCTAACTTTCCTGTCCTCCAGTGTCGTCAGGTCGATTTCCCTTAACGTCTCCTCGCAGGACATACCCCTTAGCTCCGGGACTAGTTTTGTTGCAAACCTTTGCACTTTAATTTCCTTACGTGCTTGTGTGTGTACTGGAGCAAGCTTGCTGGCTGGTTCTCCTTGACCTTCTGTGATGTTGCCTTTAGAGAGATGATGTTGCATATCTTGCAGTGTTGCCAAGACCATTGTTGTCATTGTGATGTTTGTGTGTTGTCAGTATAATGATAGCGTGTCAGTGTGGTGGTGTTAGTCTGGTGTCATTGTGGTGGTGTTCGTCTGGTGTCAGTGTGGTGGTGTTAGTCTGGTGTCATTGTGGTGGTGTTAGTCTGGTGTCATTGTGGTGGTGTTAGTCTGGTGTCATTGTGGTGGTGTTAGTCTGGTGTCAGTGTGGTGGTGTTCGTCTGGTGTCAGTGTGGTGGTGTTCGTCTGGTGTCAGTGTGGTGGTGTTAGTCTGGTGTCAGTGTGGTGGTGTTAGTCTGGTGTCAGTGTGGTGGTGTTAGTCTGGTGTCAGTGTGGTGGTGTTCGTCTGGTGTCAGTGTGGTGGTGTTCGTCTGGTGTCAGTGTGGTGGTGTTAGTCTGGTGTCATTGTGGTGGTGTTAGTCTGGTGTCATTGTGGTGGTGTTCGTCTGGTGTCAGTGTGGTGGTGTTAGTCTGGTGTCATTGTGGTGGTGTTCGTCTGGTGTCATTGTGGTGGTGTTCGTCTGGTGTCATTGTGGTGGTGTTCGTCTGGTGTCAGTGTGGTGGTGTTAGTCTGGTGTCATTGTGGTGGTGTTCGTCTGGTGTCATTGTGGTGGTGTTCGTCTGGTGTCATTGTGGTGGTGTTCGTCTGGTGTCAGTGTGGTGGTGTTCGTCTGGTGTCAGTGTGGTGGTGTTAGTCTGGTGTCAGTGTGGTGGTGTTAGCCTGGTGTCAGTGTGGTGGTGTTAGCCTGGTGTCAGTGTGGTGGTGATAGTCTGGTGTCAGTGTGGTGGTGATAGTCTGGTGTCAGTGTGGTGGTGATAGTCTGGTGTCAGTGTGGTGGTGATAGTCTGGTGTCATTGTGGTGGTGTTAGTCTGGTGTCAGTGTGGTGGTGTTAGTCTGGTGTCAGTGTGGTGGTGTTAGTCTAGTGTCATTTTGATGGTGTTAGTCTGGTGTCAGTGTGGTGGTGTTAGTCTGGTGTCCGTGTGGTGGTGATAGTCTGGTGTCAGTGTGGTGGTGATAGTCTGGTGTCATTGTGGTGGTGTTAGTCTGGTGTCAGTGTGGTGGTGTTAGTCTGGTGTCAGTGTGGTGGTGATAGTCTGGTGTCAGTGTGGTGGTGTTAGTCTGGTATCACTGTGGTGGTGATAGTCTGGTGTCCGTGTGGTGGTGATAATCTGGTGTCAGTGTGGTGGTGTTCGTCTGGTGTCAGTGTGGTGGTGTTAGTCTGGTGTCAGTGTGGTGGTGTTAGTCTGGTGTCAGTGTGGTGGTGTTAGTCTGGTGTCAGTGTGGTGGTGTTAGTCTGGTGTCAGTGTGGTGGTGTTAGTCTGGTGTCAGTGTGGTGGTGTTAGTCTGGTGTCAGTGTGGTGGTGTTAGTCTGGTGTCAGTGTGGTGGTGTTAGTCTGGTGTCAGTGTGGTGGTGTTAGTCTGGTGTCAGTGTGTGGTGTTAGTGTGTCGTCTGGTGTCAGTGTGTGGTGGTGTATCATTGTGGTGGTGTTCGTCTGGTGTCATTGTGGTGGTGTTCGTCTGGTGTCAGTGTGGTGGTGTTCGTCTGGTGTCATTGTGGTGGTGTTCGTCTGGTGTCATTGTGGTGTTCGTCTGGTGTCAGTGTGGTGGTGTTAGTCTGGTGTCAGTGTGGTGGTGTTCGTCTGGTGTCAGTGTGGTGGTGTTAGTCTGGTGTCAGTGTGGTGGTGTTAGTCTGGTGTCAGTGTGGTGGTGTTAGTCTGGTGTCAGTGTGGTGGTGTTAGTCTGGTGTCAGTGTGGTGGTGTTAGTCTGGTGTCAGTGTGGTGGTGTCAGTGTGGTGGTGTTAGTCTGGTGGTGTCAGTGTGGTGGTGTCAGTGTGGTGGTGTCAGTGTGGTGGTGTTAGTCTGGTGGTGTCAGTGTGGTGGTGTCAGTGTGGTGGTGTCAGTGTGGTGGTGTCAGTGTGGTGGTGTTAGTCTGGTGGTGTCAGTGTGGTGGTGTCAGTGTGGTGGTGTCAGTGTGGTGGTGTTAGTCTGGTGGTGTCAGTGTGGTGGTGTCAGTGTGGTGGTGTCAGTGTGGTGTCAGTGTGGTGTCAGTGTGGTGGTGTCAGTGTGGTGGTGTCAGTGTGGTGGTGTCAGTGTGGTGGTGTTAGTCTGGTGGTGTCAGTGTGGTGGTGTCAGTGTGGTGGTGTCAGTGTGGTGGTGTCAGTGTGGTGGTGTCAGTGTGGTGGTGTCAGTGTGGTGGTGTTAGTCTGGTGGTGTCAGTGTGGTGGTGTCAGTGTGGTGGTGTCAGTGTGGTGGTGTCAGTGTGGTGGTGTCAGTGTGGTGGTGTTAGTCTGGTGGTGTCAGTGTGGTGGTGTCAGTGTGGTGGTGTTAGTCTGGTGGTGTCAGTGTGGTGGTGTCAGTGTGGTGGTGTCAGTGTGGTGGTGTCAGTGTGGTGGTGTTAGTCTGGTGGTGTCAGTGTGGTGGTGTCAGTGTGGTGGTGTCAGTGTGGTGGTGTCAGTGTGGTGGTGTCAGTGTGGTGGTGTCAGTGTGGTGTTGTTAGTCTGGTGGTGTCAGTGTGGTGGTGTTAGTCTGGTGGTGTCAGTGTGGTGGTGTCAGTGTGGTGGTGTCAGTGTGGTGGTGTTAGTCTGGTGGTGTCAGTGTGGTGGTGTCAGTGTGGTGGTGTCAGTGTGGTGGTGTCAGTGTGGTGGTGTCAGTGTGGTGGTGTCAGTGTGGTGGTGTCAGTGTGGTGGTGTTAGTCTGGTGGTGTCAGTGTGGTGGTGTCAGTGTGGTGGTGTCAGTGTGGTGGGTGTTAGTCTGGTGGTGTCAGTGTGGTGGTGTCAGTGTGGTGGTGTCAGTGTGGTGGTGTCAGTGTGGTGGTGTAAGTCTGGTGGTGTCAGTGTGGAGGTGTCACGTGGTGGTGTCAGTTTGGTGGTGTCAGTGTGGTGGTGTCAGTGTGGTGGTGTCAGTGTGGTGGTGTCAGTGTGGTGGTGTCAGTGTGGTGGTGTCAGTGTGGTGGTGTCAGTGTGGTGGTGTCAGTGTGGTGGTGTTAGTCGGTGGGCAGTGTGGTGGTGTCAGTGTGGTGGTGTCATGTGGTGGTGTTAGTCTGGTGGTGTCAGTGTGGTGGTGTCAGTGTGGTGGTGTCAGTGTGGTGGTGTCAGTGTGGTGGTGTTAGTCTGGTGGTGTCAGTGTGGTGGTGTCAGTGTGGTGGTGTCAGTGTGGTGGTGTCAGTGTGGTGGTGTCAGTGTGGTGGTGTCAGTGTGGTGGTGTCAGTGTGGTGGTGTCAGTGTGGTGGTGTCAGTGTGGTGGTGTCAGTCTGGTGGTGTCAGTCTGGTGGTGTCAGTGTGGTGGTGTCAGTGTGGTGGTGTCAGTGGTGGTGGTCTCGTGTGGTGGTGTCAGTGTGGTGTCAGTGGGTGGTGTCAGTGTGGTGGTGTCAGTGTGGTGGTGTCAGTGTGGTGGTGTCAGTGTGGTGGTGTCAGTGGTGGTGTCAGTGTGGTGGTGTCAGTGTGGTGGTGTCAGTCTGGTGGTGTCAGTCTGGTGGTGTCAGTGTGGTGGTGTCAGTGTGGTGGTGTCAGTGTGGTGGTGTCAGTGTGGTGGTGTCAGTGTGGTGGTGTCAGTGTGGTGGTGTCAGTGTGGTGGTGTCAGTGTGGTGGTGTCAGTGTGGTGGTGTCAGTGTGGTGGTGTCAGTGTGGTGGTGTCAGTGTGGTGGTGTCAGTGTAGTAATGCCACTGTCGTTAATGTAACTATTTTTCGTCTGAAATTTATCGTTTATTGTCTGTTCATTGTTTAATGTTCCTGTGTGTGTGTGTGTGTGTGTGTGTGTGTGTGTGTGTGTGTGTGTGTGTGTGTGTGTGTGTGTGTGTGTGTGTGTGTGTGTGTGTGTGTGTGTGTGTGTGTGTATGTGTGTGTGTGTGTGTGTGTGCGTGCGTGCTTGCGTGTGCGCGCTGCTGTTTGGTTGAGGGTTGTATATGCCGGCCACGAGGCTCCTTGACACCTTCCACTGGTGTTTCCGTTATGTTATGTAAAGAAATTACTGAAGTTTAAGATTATATGTTGCTCAATTCTCCAGACATTCCTGATTGTTGTCTCTCTCTCTCTCTCTCTCTCTCTCTCTCTCTCTCTCTATCTATCTATCTCTATCTCTCACTCTCTCACTCACTCTCTCACTTTCTCTCTCTCTCTCTCTCTCTCTCTCTCTCTCTCTCTCTCTCTCTCTCTCTCTCTCTCTCTCTCTCTCTCTCTCTCTCTCTCTCTCTCTCCCTCCCTCCCTAATTTTGCAGTAGCCTGTTAGACTTTGATATTTAAGACACTGCACTTACCTATTTGTGGTCGCAGGGGTCGAATCTTGGTTCTTATATAGTTTATTTGTAAACCTATAATGGTGGTTGGGGAGGAGCGTGTGGGGTGGGTATAGCAGTGTCTTGACCCACATACCACCCGCATACCCTATCCTTCCCCTCACAACAACCCATGATTCTCACTTCCTCTCTGCCTCCCTCCCTCCCTCTCTTACCTTCTCTCACACACAACTGTTCTCTCTCCCTCTTCTCTTCATCCTTCATTTTCTCCCTTTCCCCTCCTTTATTTTCTCCCTTTTCCCCCCTCCGTTATTTTCTCACTTTTCCACGCCCTCATTTTGTCTCTCCTTTCTCCCTTCTCTTTCTCTCTTTCCATCTCTCCCTTCCTCTTCACACCCATCACTGTCAACAAACTCTTACAAATAAGTGTTTGTTGATAGTGTTTTACTCAGTGAGAATGAGAGGCGCCGCGGGCACAATAAAAGAGCAGTGGATCAACATCCGTAGACCTAGACTTGTCAGCCTGCTACCAGCAAATGTCACCAATATTGTTGGCACAAGCGTAGAAAAAGGGCAGGACGGAACTGGATCACTACCTCCGCAGTGTGCCAGATCACCCAGGCTGTGAGGGACATGTGGGCCAGCTGGCCGCCAGCAGCGACAGCCTGATTGACCAGGCAGCCAGCAGGGAGGCCTGGTTCCAGGTCGGGCTACAAGAGCATGGAAAGTCTAAAAACAGATAAATCACTGGTGAAATCTTCCAGTTGGACGAAGTACTGTGACGTTACTTTGTACTGGTGACGTTACTTTGTACTGGTGACGTTACTTTGTACTGGTGACGTTACTTTGTACTGGTGACGTTACTTTGTACTGGTGACGTTACTTTGTACTGGTGACGTTACTTTGTACTGGTGACGTTACTTTGTACTGGTGACGTTACTTTGTACTGGTGACGTTACTTTGTACTGGGTGATTGCTTACTTTGTACTGGTGACGCCACTTTGTACTGGTGACGTTACTTTGTACTGGTGACGTTACTTTGTACTAGGTGACGTTACTTTGTACTGGTGACGTTACTTTGTACTGGTGACGTTACTTTGTACTGGTGACGTTACTTTGTACTGGTGACGTTACTTTGTACTGGTGACGTTACTTTGTACTGGTGACGTTACTTTGTACTGGTGACGTTACTTTGTACTGGTGACGTTACTTTGTACTGTGACGTTACTTTGTACTGGTGACGTTACTTTGTACTGGTGACGTTACTTTGTACTGGTGACGTTACTTTGTACTGGTGACGTTACTTTGTACTGGTGACGTTACTTTGTACTGGTGACGTTACTTTGTACTGGTGATTACTTTGTACTGGTGACGTTACTTTGTACTAGGTGACGTTACTTTGTACTGGTGACGTTACTTTGTACTGGTGACGTTACTTTGTACTGGTGACGTTACTTTGTACTGGTGACGTTACTTTGTACTGGTGACGTTACTTTGTACTGTGACGTTACTTTGTACTGGTGACGTTACTTTGTACTAGTGACGTTACTTTGTACTGGTGACGTTACTTTGTACTATTGTGACGTTACTTTGTACTGGTGACGTTACTTTGTACTGGTGACGTTACTTTGTCAACTGGTGACGTTACTTTGTACTGTGACGTTACTGTACTGGTGACGTTACTTTGTACTGGTGACGTTACTTTGTACTGGTGACGTTACTTTGTACTGGTGACGTTACTTTGTACTGGTGACGTTACTTTGTACTGGTGACGTTACTTTGTACTGGTGACGTTACTTTGTACTGGTGACGTTACTTAGTACTGTTCTGTCTAGTGACGTTACTTTGTATAGGTGACGTTACTTTGTACTGGTGACGTTACTTTGTACTGGTGACGTTACTTTGTACTGGTGACGTTACTTTGTACTGGTGACGTTACTTTGTACTGGTGACGTTACTTTGTACTGGTGAGAGAACTGTAACAAGTGAGGATGTTAACTTGTGGTGTGCAGGACAACATCATACCTACTCTTGAAGCAGTGTAGTCATAAAGGAAGCAGAGAATAGCTGACAATATTAATATAATGTTACTTATAGTTCATACTTAAGAAGGATTATGATGTGAAGGAAGGGAGGAAGGGAAGGAGGGAGTGTGGGAAGGGCAGGGAGAGAGGGAAGGAGGGAGTGGGAGAAGGGCAGGGAGAGGGAAGGGAAGGGAGGGAGGTCAAGAGCAGAGGGAAGGAGGAGTGTGGGAAGGGCAAGGGACAGAGAGGAGGAGGTAGTGTGGGAAGGGCAGGGAGGGGAGAGGGAAGAGGGAGGGAATGTGGGAAGGGACAGGGGAGAGAGGAAGGGAGGGGAGTGTGGGAAGGGCAGGGAGAGAGGGAAGGAGGGAGTGTGGGAAGGGCAGGGAGAGAGGGAAGGAGGGAGTGTGGGAAGGGCAGGGAGAGAGGGAAGGAGGGAGTGTGGGAAGGGCAGGGAGAGAGGGAAGGAGGGAGTGTGGGAAGGGCAGGGAGAGAGAGGGAAGGAGGGAGTGTGGGAAGGGCAGGGAGGGGAGAGGAAGGGGAGGTAGGTAAGTGGGAAGGGCAGGGGCAGAGAGGGAAGGAGGGAGTGGGAAGGAACACAGAGAAGGGAAGGGAGTGTGGGAAGGGCAGGAGAGAGGAAGGAGGGAGTGTGGGAAGGCAGGGCAGGGAGAGGGAAGGAAGGAGGGAGTGTGGGAAGGGCAGAGAGGAAGGAGGAGTGTGGGAAGGGCAGGGAGAGAGGGAAGGGAGGTAGTGTGGGAAGGGCAAGGGAGGGAGAGGGAAGGAGGGAGGAAGGGAGGGAAGGGCAGGGGAGAGAGGGAAGGGAAGGAGGTAGTGTGGGAAGGACAGGAGGGGAGAGGGAAGGAGGGAGTGTGGGAAGGGCAGAGGAGAGAGGGAAGGAGGGAGTGTGGGAAGGGCAGGGAGAGAAGGAAGGAGTGTGGGAAGAAGGGCAAAGGAGGAGAGAGGGAAGGAGGTAGTGTGGGAAGGACAGGGAGAGAGAGGGAAGGAGGGAGTGTGGGAAGGGCAGGGAGAGAGGGAAGGAGGGAGTGTGGGAAGGGCAGGGAGAGAGGGAAGGAGGGAGTGTGGGAAGGGCAGGGAGAGAGGGAAGGGCAGGGAGAGAGGGAAGGAGGGAGTGTGGGAAGGGCAGGGAGAGAGGGAAGGAGGTAGTGTGGGAAGGGCAGGGAGAGAGGGAAGGAGGGAGTGTGGGAAGGACAGGGAGAGAGGGAAGGAGGTAGTGTGGGAAGGGCAGGGAGAGAGGGAAGGAGGGGAATGTGGGAAGGGCAGGGAGAGAGGAAGGGAGGAGGGAAGGGTCAAGGGCAGAGAGGGGAGGAGGGAGTGTGGGAAGGGCAGGAGAGAGGGAAGGAGGGAGTGTAAGGGAAGGGCAGGGAGAGAGGGAATTAGGTAGTGTGGGAAGGCAGGGAGGGAGAGGGAAGGAGGGGAGTGTGGGAAGGGCAGGGTAGGGAGAGGGGAGAAGGGGAGTATGGGAAGGGCAGGAGAGAGGGAAGGAGGGAGTGTGGGAAGGGCAGGGAGAGAGGGAAGAAGGGAGTGTGGAAAGGGCAGGAGAAAGAAAGAGAGTGGGAAGGGCAGGAGAGGGAAGGGCAGGGAGAGGAAGGAGGGGAGTGTGGGAAGGGCAGGGGAGAGAGGAGAAGGGCAGGGAGAGAGGGAAGGAGGGAGTGAAGGGCAGGAGAGAGGGAAAGAAGGGAGTGTGAGAAGGGCAGGGAGAGAGGGAAGGAGGGAGTGTGGGAAGGGCAGGGAGAGAGGGAAGGGCAGGGAGAGAGGGAAGGAGGGAGTGTGGGAAGGGCAGGGAGAGAGGGAAGGGCAGGGAGAGAGAAGAGGAGGGAGTGTGGGAAGGGGCAGGGGGAGAGAGAAGGAAGGCAGGGAGAGGGAAGGAGGGAGTGTGGGAAGGGCAGGGAGAGAGGGAAGGGCAGGGAGAGAGGGAAGGAGGGAGTGTGGGAAGGGCAGGGAGAGAGGGAAGGGCAGGGAGAGAGGGAAGGAGGGAGTGTGGGAAGGGCAGGGAGAGAGGGAAGGGCAGGGAGAGAGGGAAGGAGGGAGTGTGGGAAGGGCAGGGAGAGAGGGTCCGCTGATTGGGTATTGTTGTCCTTAACAGTCTTCACTTTCTGCATTGTCCCCACCTCCCTTCCTGTTAGTTAGTTAGTTACCATTTTGTCCTAGGCACATGTCGATTAGACACTAGGCGTGTTGTATATACGTGCATGTGTGTGTGTGTGTGTGTGTGTGTGTGTGTGTGTGTGTGTGTGTGTGTGTGTGTGTGTGTGTGTGTGTGTGTGTGTCCTCCACTTTCAACAAACAATACTAAACAATAAGACTGACGACACTTCAATAATAATCCGGTAAGAAGGGTACTAGGAGAGACATGGTTACGACGTATGAAGTAACCCAGGTACTAGAGTGGACAGGGATAGAAGACTGAGAGGATAGGGAGCCAGAGGATAGATGGCAGCAGCTCATGAGCGAATAAGCTTTACTGATGGTGGAAGCCAACACCATACACAGTTTCAAGAGCAGGTACGATCACATCCCTGGGACCAGATATGTATATAACCGGTTATCAGTAGTTAGAGATGCGGGTCCAGGAGCTATGAATCGACCCCTGCAACCACATACTGGTGACTACACACATTTCAGAATTCCTATCGTCCAGCAGTCAGCGTGACTAAGAGTTGTGGAGGTGGGCGAGGGTGATGGTGTGGGCGGGGTGGGCGAGCAAGAGAGGGTGTGGGCGTGCGTGGTGCAGGTAGGACACGGGCGTGACTCCCGTGTCCTTGGCGGCCTTGTTTACCTATTAAATATCCGGGAAATTACACCCTTCAGGACCTACTGAGCACCATGTACCATCCTCTCTCTCTCTCTCTCTCTCTCTCTCTCTCTCTCTCTCTCTCTCTCTCTCTCTCTCTCTCTCTCTCTCTCTCTCTCTCTCTCTCTCTCTCGCCCCCTCCCCATGTATCAGTCTTAAGGATGTTGGATCAAAGTGAATAAAAGCAGTTTTGTAGGATTTGAAGCGCTGTTGGAGTGTGTATGTAAGGTAACATTTAGAGAGAGAGGAAGTTGCCAGACTTGAGTCCTGGAGGTGGGAAATACAGTGGCTGCACTCTGCAGGTCGGGCGGTGGACCATCACTGAACCTCACAGAAAAGCAGCTAGGGAGCGAATGATGGTGAATGCGAGTTCTTCTCTGGATGACCCAGTCAAGGCTCTAAACTGCACAGTGGCAGTGGTTCAGTGTTATGGATGGGGTCCAGGA
>NC_091344.1:19382786-19407786 GCF_038502225.1 Cherax quadricarinatus
ACCCATACCTCACACCCATACCTCACACCCATATCTCACACCCATATCTCACACCCATACCTCACACCCATACCTCACACCCATACCTCACACCCATACCTCACACCCATACCTCACACCCATACCTCACACCCATACCTCACACCCATACCTCACACCCATATCTCACACCCATATCTCACACCCATACCTCACACCCATACCTCACACCCATATCTCACACCCATACCTCACACCCATACCTCACACCCATATCTCACACCCATATCTCACACCCATATCTCACACCCATACCTCACACCCATACCTCACACCCATACCTCACACCCATACCTCACACCCATACCTCACACCGATATCTCACACCCATATCTCACACCCATATCTCACACCCATACCTCACACCCATACCTCACACCCATACCTCACACCCATACCTCACACCCATACCTCACACCCATATCTCACACCCATATCTCACACCCATACCTCACACCCATATCTCACACCCATACCTCACACCCATATACCCATATCTCACACCCATATCTCACACCCATAACTCACACCCATACCTCACACCCATACCTCACACCCATACCTCACACCCACCTACCCATATCTCACACCCATATCTCACACCCATATCTCACACCCATACCTCACACCCATACCTCACACCCATATCTCACACCCATATCTCACACCCATATCTCACACCCATACCTCACACCCATATCTCACACCCATACCTCACACCCATACCTCACACCCATATCTCACACCCATATCTCACACCCATACCTCACACCCATACCTCACACCCATACCTCACACCCATATCTCACACCCATATCTCACACCCATACCTCACACCCATACCTCACACCCATATCTCACACCCATACCTCACACCCATATCTCACACCCATACATCACACCCATATCTCACACCCATACATCACACCCATACATCACACCCATACATCACACCCATACATCACACCCATACATCACACCCATACATCACACCCATACATCACACCCATACCTCACACCCATACATCACACCCATACATCACACCCATACAAAAAGTGTTGGCACCACTGTACTAAGATTCCTTCCTCTTTTTGCAGTCATTGGCAAATGTTTTTATTTCCATATATTCCTCCATCCCTCTATAGCTTTTTCCTTTCATCTGTTCTGCGGTTTGTCTCGTCCTTCCTAGAATTATCTGCTGATACATCACTATCAGGTATCCAATTTGAATTAGATTTTGACACTGGAGGTGCTAGTTCTTGTATCACCTTCGCTTACTGTAGACGATACCTTCTTGTTCTTTATGCGCTCTATGCGCATCTTGAGGGTAACGCAAGAGCATGTGTATGCACACATACTGTTGAGCATGTGTATGCACACATACTGTTGAGCATGTGTATGCACACATACTGTTGAGCATGTGTATGCACACATACTGTTGAGCATGTGTATGCACACATACTGTTGAGCATGTGTATGCACACATACTGTTGAGCATGTGTATGCACACATACTGTTGAGCATGTGTATGCACACATACTGTTGAGCATGTGTATGCACACATATTGTTGAGCATGTGTATGCACTGGCCTGGAGTTTTACGACTCACTCGCCATAGCTTCAAACTCCACCTGTTCCGTGTTTTTTTTTTTAATCACGTAGATTCGCATCCTCTATTAAGGTGAGAATGTATGAGTGTGGAATCTTCCTAGGCCTTATTCCCGTACGCCTGAGCCAGTGTTGTCTTTTTTTATGTTCTTATTACTCCTTTCTTTCAATCTGTCTTCCACTTATTCATTATCTATATATCTACTTTTTCTCTTTCACTTTTAACTTCCATATACTGTTCTGAATCTCACAATAGCACTGCGTTATCAGCAAACAGCAGCTTAGAGAATTTCCACTTTGTATTATATGACCATACAAATAATAATAATAATAATACTCTCTAATTACCAGTAAAGCCCAGACAAAAAGGGATAACTACGTTAAAAGTGATAATTGAATGACATATTCCTCACGGATAAAAACTCTTACACAACTTCCTGCTGCCGTCTCATCTTTTTGCGTTACAGCAGGAGGCAACACCCATCCATGTGAGAACCTACCGGCGTCGCAGTGACGCAGGAAACAACAGGAAGCGGTGATGCCAGGCGTTTCCCGACACTGACGTGTTTGTGCACAGGTGGATGCGTACTTGTGAGCTTCGTGCGCGTATTGCATAGGGCGGAAATGCTGGCGTATTGCTGGAGGGCTGCGTAAATAAACTGGTTTGCACCTGGAAGTTTAGCCCCTGAAACAGCTAGCTACTTTGAAATGGTAGACAGTGTAGATAATGTTACTCTCTGAGTACAGCTTTAACAAGACGTAAAAATACTTTACTTCGGGCGAAACGTTGTAAATAAATGTTTACATATAGTCTTGCCATCCAACATAGTTTATTGTGCACATATTCCTCCTGCGGAAGGCAGCGCAAAAGCATATGGCTACACAAAAGGCCTAGCAACTAGCTCCTAAAAGGGCTAACAGGAGTACATCCGGGCACACATAAACTGTCATTCTTTTATTTCAATCAAGTTTATAACACGTTTGGCAGTAGATATATAAATGAGTGGAATAAACTCCCAGGTAGCGTCGATGAGGAAAGAAAATTGGGTACTTTTATACATAGGCTGGATGGGTACGTGAGTGGGTGTGGGTGGCCGTGAGTTAGGCCTGCCTGGCGTGGGCCAGTAGGCCTACTGTAACAGTCTCGTGTTGCTGGTTTTAAGGGTTACGACGGCATATATCACAGGAGTCTATAAGCCTTAGTGTATTATATGTTCCATCTTGATGTTGTTGACGGTTTATAGGGCCACTGAGAGCTGACGCCGTATCGGTGAGAGAGATAGGAACGAGGTGTTTGTTGATACTTTTGATAGATGGGAAGGAGTTTTTCTCCCTGGCTTCACATCCGCCAGAGAGAGGTGAGGGGGAGATGGAGTGGGGAGATGAGGGGGAAAAGGCACTAAATCGCTAATAATAATTTTAATGAAGATGCAAGAAGCTGCCTCAAGTAATTATTGTTAATTAATATAACTTTAATGGACAACTTAAATAGTTGAAAAATGTACATGTTACTTATTTTGGTGATTATTCGTATACTTTTTCTAATGTAACAGTGGGGGCGGGGCCGAATGATTCACTCGGGTTTAGCACTTCATATGATAATAATAATATAGATATGCAATTAGTAATAATGGTAGAATTACCGACAATATGTCGGTAATTCTACCATTATTGTCCCCTCAAGGAAGGTTCCTTGATGTTGGTGAGGGGCTCTTGATTTAGAGAATTGGATCTGTGCTCCAGTTCCCCGAATTAAGCCTGAATGCCTTCCACATCCCCCCCCCCAGGCGCTGTATAATCCTCCGGGTTTAGCGCTTCCCCCTTGATTATAATAATAATAATAATCTACCATTATTGTGACATTTTATTGTGGCAACGTTTCGCTGTCCAGGAGCTTTGTCCAGTCGTTACGGCTTAACAAAACTCCTGGAGAGCGAAACGTTGCCTCAGTAAAATGTCACATTAGTTACCCATGTGTCATTTTACCTAACAGATATACAATGTTCATATGAGCGTGAAGGGATAAGGCAGATAACAGGAGACTTATGGTCCATACTGAGGTTATCTACTGAGCAAGACGGGATACGTTATAGCTGCCTGTATAGAAAGGAGGGGGAAATTTAGTTGTTGCTAGACTTTGTCACTGTCAAAATTAAAATTTCTAGGTGTTCTCTCTCTGTCTGTCTGTCTGTCTCTCTCTTTTTTTTTTTTTTTTACACAGGGTTTGACAAGGTTAAGGATCCCTAGCTTTATTGACAGCTATTTACAGGTTAAGGATTCCTAACTTTATTGGCAAGCTAAGAGCTGTTACCTACATCAGCTCATTTGAAAGCATTCTCTCTCTCTCTCTCTCTCTCTCTCTCTTTCTCTTTCTTTCTCTCATAAGCCTCTTCAACCAGACCACACCATAAATATTCCTATTCATTTTTATTTACCTTTGGCAGCATCAAGCCATAAATCTCTAAGTGTAACGTTGATAAAGGAGGGAAAGGAGGGAGGGAGGAGGAGGAGGAGGATGAAGAGGGGGAGGAGAAAGAAGAGAAATAGCAGTACGTGAACGAGAAGCGAGTTAGTAAGAGGAGATAGGAGGGTCGAAGAGGTTAGCTGTGTACATGAGGGAGAAGAGTACAAGTATGGTCTTTCAGCACCAACACTAGTCATACCTCTCCTTCACGTGAGTGGTATAGTTGGGTACACGCCCGTGACCAGTTTCCAGAGTTTGTCTACCTTCGCAGCCCGGTCTGGGGCCAGGCTTCTCTGTGTGAGTAGGTCCTGTCTTGCATGGTCCAGTAGGTCCTACCTAGCATGGTAGGTTCTACCTAGCATAGTCCAGTAGGTCCTACCTAGCATGGTCCAGTAGGACCTACCTAGCGGTTAACCTCCAAGAAGATATAAACAAAGTTTTCCAGTGGGCAACGGTAAACAATATGATGTTCAATGAGGACAAATTCCAACTACTCCGTTATGGAAAACTGGAGGAGATAATAACTAGAACAGAGTATACTACTGACTCCGGCCATACAATAGAGCGGAAAAATAATGTAAGGGACCTGGGAGTAGTAATGTCTGAGGATCTCACTTTCAAGGATCACAACAGTGCCACGATCGCACGTGCAAAGAAAATGATAGGATGGATAATGAGAACTTTCAAAACGAGAGATGCCAAGCCCATGATGATCCTTTTCAAATCACTTGTTCTCTCTAGGCTGGAATACTGCTGTACATTAACATCTCCATACAAAGCAGGTGAAATCGCAGATCTAGAGAGTGTACAGAGATCCTTTACTGCACGTATAAGTTCTGTCAAGCACCTTAACTACTGGGAACGCTTGGAAGCACTTGACTTGTACTCGTTGGAACGCAAGAGGGAGAGATATATCATAATCTACACTTGGAAAATCTTGGAAGGAATGGTCCCAAATCTGCACACAGAAATCACTCCCTACGAAAGTAAAAGACTGGGCAGGCGATGCAAAATGCCCCCAATAAAAAGTAGGGGCGCCATTGGTACACTAAGAGAAAACACCATAAGTGTCCGGGGCCCAAAACTGTTCAACAGCCTCCCATCAAGCATTAGGGGAATTGCCAATAAACCCCTGGCTGCCTTCAAGAGAGAGCTGGACAGATACCTAAAGTCAGTGCCGGATCAGCCGGGCTGTGGCTCGTACGTTGGACTGCGTGCGGCCAGCAGTAACAGCCTAGTTGATCAGGCCCTGATCCATCGGGAGGCCTGGTCATGGACCGGGCCGCGGGGGCGTTGATCCCCGGAATAACCTCCAGGTAGCATAGTCCAGTAGGACCTACCTAGCATGGTCCAGTAGGACCTACCTAGCATGGTCCAGTAGGACCTACCTAGCATGGTTCAGTAGGTCCTACCTAGCATGGACCAGTAGGTGCTACCTAGCATGGACCAGTACGTCCTACTTAGCATGGTCCAGTAGGTCCTGCCTAGCGTGGACCAGGAGGTTCTACCTAGCATGGTAAGTTCTACCTAACATGGTCCAGTAGGTCCTACCTAGCATGGTCCAGTAGGTTCTACTTGGCATGGTCCAGTAGGTCCTATCTAGATTGGTCTCAGTGGGCCCTACCTAGCATGGACCAGTAAGTGCTACCTAGCATGGTTCAGTAGGTCCTACCTAGCATGGTCCAGTAGGTCCTACTTAGCATGGTTCAGTAGGTCCTACCTAGCATGGTCCAGTAGGTCCTACTTAGCATGGTTCAGTAGGTCCTACCTAGCATGGTCCAGTAGGTCCTACATAGCATGGTCCAGTAGGTCCTACCTAGCATGGTCCAGTAGGTCCTACTTAGCATGATTCAGTAGGACCTACCTAGCATGGTTCAGTAGGTCCTACCTAGCATGGTCCAGTAGGTCCTACTTAGCATGGCTCAGTAGGTCCTACTTAGCATGGTCCGGTAGGTCCTACTTAGCATGGTTCAATAGGTCCTACCTAGCATGGTCCAGTAGGTCCTACTTAGCATGGTTCAGTAGGTCCTACCTAGCATGGTCCAGTAGGTCCTACTTAGCATGGTTCAGTAGGACCTACCTAGCATGGTTCAGTAGGTCCTACTTAGCATGGTTCAGTAGGTCCTACTTAGCGTGGTTCAGTAGGTCCTACTTAGCATGGTTCAGTAGGACCTACCTAGCATGGTTCAGTAGGACCTACCTAGCATGGTTCATTAGGACCTACCTAGCATGGTCCAGTAGGACCTACCTAACATGGTCCAGTAGGACCTACCTAGCATGGTTCAGTAGGACCTACCTAGCATGGTCCAGTAGACCTACCTAGCATGGTCCAGTAGACCTACCTAGCACGGTCCAGTAGACCTACCTAGCACGGTCCAGTAGACCTACCTAGCATGGTCCAGTAGACCTACCTAGCACGGTCCAGTAGACCTACCTAGCATGGTCCAGTAGACCTACCTAGCATGGTCCAGTAGACCTACCTAGCATGGTCCAGTAGGCCTACCTAGCATGGTCCAGTAGGGCCTACCTAGCATGGTCCAGTAGGACCTACCTAGCATGGTTCAGTAGGACCTACCTAGCATGGTCCAGTAGGGCCTACCTAGCATGGTCCAGTAGGACCTACCTAGCATGGTTCAGTAGGACCTACCTAGCATGGTTCAGTAGGGGAAGGAATGGATGGAAGTGGAATGGAAGATGATAGGTAAGTTTACGTTGTCCTCCAGTGCTATGTTAAGGCAGGTGATTTCTGGAGCAGGTGATGAATTGATGTTAGGCAGGTAGGTTGGTCACCATCCAGCTGCTGGACTCCTCCCTTCCCTACTGCTGCTGCTGCTGCTCTGCTGCCCTCCCTCCCGTTGCTGTTGCTGTCCTGTTTGCTACTCTTGTTGCTGATTATGTCAGGGTTTCCGATAGCTACGTACCTACCTGGAGGTTATTCCGGGGATCAACGCCCTCGCGGTCCGGTCCACGACCAGGCCTCCCGGAGGATCAGGGCCTGATCAACCAGGCTGTTACTGCTGGCCGCACGTAGTCTAACGTACGAATCACAGCCCGGCTGATCCGGCACTGACTTTAGGTATGTGTCCAGCTCTCTCTTGAAGGCAGCCAGGGGTTTATTGGTAATTCCCCTTATGCTTGGTGTGAAGCTGTTGAACAGTCTTGGGCCCCGGACGCTTATGGTGTTTTCCCTTAGTGTACCAATGGCGCTCCTACTTTTAATTGGGGGTATTTTGCATCGCCTACCCAGTCTTTTACTTTCGTAGGGAGTAATTTCTGTGTGCAGATTCGACATCAACGTGCACGTACTGAGAAATTTCCCGTGAGTCTGGTTGTAGAGATCTCAGTGGAAGTACTGATGGAGTCGCATTTGTGGCTTTTATATATATCTATATATATATATATTTATTATACATATAATATATATATAGATTATATTATATATATATATATATATATTATATATATATATATATAGAATAGGATGGGGTCCACCTCTGGTGTAAATTGTGGGACCCATAGCCTCGGAGAAGTGGATAAAAAGGCTTCAAGGAAGAATATTTGGATTTCTTCCTGAAGCCGTTTGAATATTCCACTTCCCCTACCACCCCATCTTTTAGTATATATTTTTTTTACCAATAGGAATATTTTATTACATAATATGGTACAGAAGATTTAAGAGATACATTGTTGATATGAAGGTGGCATATAAGGTACATGTTGTTACTTGTGTATCACCGATTATAAGGCGAAAATCTCATCCAGCTCCTCAGAGCTTGGGCGTGTGCCCAAAATACAGCAGGCATTACCCCTTTGAACAGCCGCACTGAGCCGCTGGAACAGAAAACTAGCTGCCCTGGGATCCCTAGTTACCCTGATGAGTCTTTTTCCTAGCTCCTTAAGGAATTTAGATGCACTCTTTCCCCATGAGCCAAAGGTCTCTGAGCCTATGGGAACAAACATATAATGATGGGCAAGTTCTCCATATTTTCTAGACTTTTGGGACTCCCTGAAGCTGGCAGCTGCCCCTCCTTCCTCCCTGGTGTATTGGAGATAGGTATCAGCCAAGGTACATGCACATGTATAGTCCCACACCACCTGCTTCCCATCTGTCCAGGCTTGAAGGGTGATACCATCTGGACGCTTCTGGCTGCCATCAGATCTGCATAGTTGGGGTGGCTCCCTTACTGCTGGGCATCCAGCTGTTGTGAGGCTCCTCTTGATAATGTTAACAACCTCCTCATGTCTTGCAATCTTTCCCTCGGATTTACGGCACACAAGACCATGGTACCCGAATCTGTCTGCTGCTTCACTGCCACAAATACACCTGTGTTCGGCGAGAATAGGGGCGGCAAGTCGAAGGGCAACACCGATGCGGATGGTCTGTGGGTCGAGGCGTGTGCCAAGGCTGGAGTTGGGAACAGCCAACAGAAAGTCCCCAGCATGAGGGGCTCTCACTGCCAGGAGGCGGGCTCTATCCTTCCCTGACACACTCTGAAGCATCGTTGAGGCTATATTTTCCACTATTGGACCATCCCAGTGCGATTGTTTGTAGTTGTTGGGGGGAGCAGGTCTGGTTTCTGAGCCCGTTAGATTATCCCAGATCATATATATATATATATATATATATATATATATATATATATATATATATATATATTATACACATATATTATATATGTATATATATATTATATATATATATATATATATATATATATATATATATATATATATATTATATAAATATATATTATATAAATATATATTATATAAATATATATTATTACCCGTGTTTCTGCCAACACCCGTGCTTACTTCATCCAACGCCCACCCAGTTACCCCATTTCCACCCGCCCACCCCACGCCCAAGGTACAAGAAGGTGGGTGTGGGGTGGACTGCACTACGCACCTGATGCGCTTGTTTCAGATGATGGATGTGTTTTGGGGAGGAGTGGGCGAGGCAGAGATGTGACACCACACACAACACACTTCCCAACACCCTGTGGCCTTGACTCCCCCGCAGCTAGGGAAGGGGAGATGTTTAGGCAGGGAGGAGTGTAGGAGTATGTATTGTACCAGGGGAGGGAGATTGCATCTTCATCTCGCAAGAGAGCACTTTACACCACTTAAAATCCACTTAATCGGCACTTTATGAGAAAGAGGAGGAAAGCAGCAGGCCTACAATACTGGCTCATGCTAGGTAGGCCCAACTCACACCCACTCATGGACTTACGAACATAAGAAAGGAGGAACCTGCGCAGTAGGCCTGTTGGCCCATACTGGGCAGGTCCTAAAACTACCCTAGGTCCTCGCTTCAGTAACGCTACTCGGGGTGTATCAACAACTCTATTGCCAAACCATTATTTTCCCACCCACTTTCCAAATCTAAATTTGTCCGCATTGAACCCAATGAAATTATTGTGGAAAATTATAATTGTTGATTACAATGATAGTTTAAGTCTGGGGACTACAGAATTATTGATAGTTACCTTTTATTGATAGTTACCTTTTACACGGCTAGTGAGAGGGGAATAATATAGCCTCGCGGGGGTTATTATAAGGATCTATTACACAACTCTATATTACACAACTATTACACAGCTATATATTACACAACTATCTGTTATAGAGCTATTACACAACTATTGCACTATTACATAACTATTGCACAAGTATCTATTACACAACTATCCGTTACAAAACTATGAGAAGTGGGAATGTAAATTACTGTGGTGAAGAGTACATTTACAATTAATGTATGAGAGTTTATTTACAGTTCTCCACTTGGTCTGTTGGTCCACCCACCACCAAGACTCTGCCTCTTCTCTCTGTATAGTTCCTCCCCATAAGGAAGGAGCAGGGAACTCTTGTTTTGCCCTTCAGGTAAGGTTTCGCAGCATCATAGAAAAACAATGCCACGAGTGTGGGCGTGGGTTAGTGAGGGCGTGGGTTAGTGAGGGCGTGGGGATGACCGTGGGAAAGATAATTGTATTGTGTTATAAGAAAGGAAGTGATGGCATGGTATTGGTGTTGCTGAAGGGTGGGTGGAGACTCCAGAGGCCCACTAAAAAACGTCTACAAAACATGATTGATCCAAAACAAGAAGACTGGTCACTAGGAACCATGACTAGGACTGGTCACTAGGACTATGATCAGGAATGGTCACTAGGAGCCATGACTAGGTCTGGTCACTAGGAACCATGACTAGGACTAGTCACTAGGAACCATGACTAGGTCTGGTCACTAGGAACCATGACTAGGACTGGTCACCAGGAACCATGACTAGGTCTGGTCACTAGGAACCATGACTAGGACTGGTCACCAGGAACCATGACTAGGTCTGGTCACCAGGAACCATAACTAGGTCTGGTCACCAGGAACCATGACTAGGTCTGGTCACTAGGAACCATGACTAGGACTGGTCACCAGGAACCATGACTAGGTCTGGTCACCAGGGACCATGACTAGGTCTGGTCATTAGGAACCATGACTAGGACTAGTCACTAGGACCCATCACAAAGACTGGTCACTAGGTCACTTGGTACTCCCTCTCGTACGGAAACCAATTTTTTCCCATGATTTTTCAAGCCACTCTGGCGACTACCAGCGCTGAATATCAATCCGGTCCTGCCGTTGACTAAACCTGAGTGGTTGACCGGCCCTTTATGTCAAAACCGTCGGAATCTTGTGATCGCCTATTCAGTCTCCCGTCACAGCGCGTCTGTCCACATGTCTGTCAGCTCTGCCGGCTTTTGTTTTTTTCATCGCTAGTACCATCCACAGCTAAGTCTTTGTATTATTATTGCTGAGATTGACCAAGGTGCAACATGCCCTTAAAATTTGACGGTGGTGGTTCACTGTTTGCCAAGAGAAATGATATTTTCTTTATCTCCTGGCGCTGGACATATGATCCGCTGCTGCAGGATATCCGAAGGACGTTTCCGTGGGGATTCAGTGCCCCCGCTGCCCGGTCCCTGTACGATACTGCTCGGTGGACCTGCCAACCTACCTACCTACCAACCAACCAACCAACCAACCAACCAACCTACCTACCTACCTACCTACCTACCTACCTACCTACCTACCTACCTACCTACCTACCTACCTACCTACCTACCTACCTACCTACCTACCTACCTACCTACCTGGAGCTAACGAGTCTTGGAGACGGGGCTGTTGATGGTAAATGATTCTCTCTTGGGAATACCAAAAATCCGCCAAGGACGCCTTTGCTGTCGGGTCGCACCAACCAGTATCCTGCGTAGCATCGTATCGTGCTACCATCACAACCACGCAGCGGGTGGGCTATCCTATAAGGATTCTTCAGAAGCTCATGTCCCTCTCCGAGGACTGTGTTGGCCAGGGTCAGGAGTCCCTGGAGGACTGATCAATCTCTGGTGATCTTATCACT
This sequence comes from Cherax quadricarinatus, assembly GCF_038502225.1. Taxonomy (NCBI): domain Eukaryota; kingdom Metazoa; phylum Arthropoda; class Malacostraca; order Decapoda; family Parastacidae; genus Cherax; species Cherax quadricarinatus. The sequence goes on from NC_091344.1 coordinate 19,394,310, forward strand.
AACCTTTTTTTTGTGTTCAAGTCTTGTCAGATACTAATATATATATATATATATATATATATATATATATATATATATATATATATATATATATATATATATATATATATATATATATATATATATATATATATATTAGTGTATAAAATAACCACGGGGGAGTTGAATGATAGCTCTAAGCCTTTCATGTTGCAATCAACACATCTTCAGGAGCTTGCAGTGTTACAAAAATGAGTAGAAAGTCCAGGTAGATTCGTTTAGGGGGAACGGCTCTCTTCGTGTGTGTGTACTCGCCTAATTGTGGTTGCAGGGGTCGATTCGTAGCTCCTTGCCCCGAGTGTGTGTGTGTGTGTGTGTGTGTGTGTGTGTGTGTGTGTGTTTACCTTGTTTGCTTCCGGAGATCACCGCCCCCGCGGCCCGGTCCCAGACCAGGCTTCCCCTCTGCGTGTGTTATTACAGATTCCTTTAGTTTTGATGCTCTCACTATTGTTGCTGTTGAGTTGTGGTGAAAGTACAGAGCTGTGACAGTGGTTGCGGTGGCGCAGAGTTGTGGTATTTGCAGCAGTGGCGTAAAGCTGTGGCAGTGGTTGCTGTTTTGGTTGTGTAGTGCAGAGCTATGGTGCGAAAATGTAGTAGTAAGGATTGGCTCTGTGATGTCAAGCTGTGGGGAAAGGGGCGTCCCCTTCTCATTTTTCTTCCCCCACCCTCTTCCCCTTACTTCCTTCACTTTCTTCCTCTTACTTCCTCCACCCTCTCCCATCCCCCCCCCATGTGGTTCAATACACTCCATCACACAAGTGCCTCAAGAGGCTCCCAGCGCACACACTCACACACAACACTGATAGAGATCCTTTCTTTGACTTAATATCTTTAACTACACGAATACTTTTAAACCAACACCTGAATACTTCCAGCGGTACTGGAGTGTCTTACACAGGACTGGAATGTTTTCTTACAGAGATGACATTCTAGCAGATCCTGGAGTGTAACACATTTTATCCCCTGGACGTGATACACAATGGTGAGTTAACGCATAGGTATGTATTTTTTGCGGCTAGGTGGGCAGGGGCAGCAGGAATGTAAGGAAGCTTACCCATATGTTGCCCCGTGCCAGGATATCAAACCCGGGACCTTGCAGTTGTGAGATTAATACTCTCACCAAGGAACTACGCGTCACCCCCAGTAGAAAAGAGGACCAAGCAGGGGAGGGGGTGAGATCTGATCATGACGTATAAAATATTCAAGGGATTGGAATGGATGAAGCCAGGATGTTTATAATACGAGGAGAGAAAGCACCATGGAACCTACTACTGCAGATGGCAGCTTAAGACGCTGATAAACCAGAGGAACGTTGGGGTGATTTAATTAGTTTACTTTGAGAATGATGAATAAATTAATCTAATTAGAAAAAAAGTGCTCGAGTCCAAGACCATACATTGTTTCAAGAGTAGGTATGATTGAATCTTGGAGTTCAACACTTGGTAAGAAAGAAGCACTACTGCAACAGGCCTACTGGCCCTTGCTAGACAGGTTCAAGTCACCTACTGCCTAAGCTAGTCACGTCCAAGTCAGTATCAAGCAAAATGTGGATTGACCCCTGTAAAGACGACTAGGTGGGTACCACTAGGTGAGTAGCACTAGGTAGGTACGACTAGGTGGGTAACGCGTCGGTCTGGAGTTTTATGAATCTCTGACCGCGGGTTCTATTCCCGCCCGTGATATGATTTGTTTGCAATCGTGTCATAACGATTTCGTGAGTCAGGTGGGTACCACTGGGTAGGTACGACTAGGTGGGTGCCACTAGGTAGGTAAGACTAGGTGGGTACCACTATGTGGGTACTCAAGATAGTTTCAGCACGTTCCTGAAGACTATTGGTGAAGACGAGAGGCACGAACTATGAGGAGAGAAAACACGAGTTAAAGGTCGTGTCCCAGGAAGCAAAATATTAGAAGATATTTGTCAGGTAGTCTTGTCATCCTGAGCATTTATAAAGTACGATGTACACTACAGTGTACATCGTACTTTATAAATACAGTGGGTCTTGCGATGGACTGCGTTGTGCTGCTAGTACCAATATCCTCATCGGTCACACCAGCAACCAGGAAGTCTAGTCTCGGATCGGGTATAACAGTGATCCTGGAACCATAAGTAACCTTGTTACAGTGTTACTGTAGTAGAGACCTTATTACAGTGAAGTTGTAGTAGAGACCTCGCTAGAGTGTAACTAGTGGGGACTTTGTTATAGTAGTCAGCAGTGCATAAGGGGAATTACCAATAGACCCCTGGCTACCTTCAAGAGGGAGCTGGACAGGTACTTAGTCGGTGCCGGATCAGCCGGGCTGTGGTTCGTATATTGGACTACATGCGGCCCGCAGTAACAGCCTGGTTGATCAGGTCCTGATCCACTGGGAGGCCTGGTCGTGGACCGGACCACGGGAGCGTTGACCCCCGAATACCCTCCAGGTGGACTCCAGGTAGTGCTATTTTAAGAGACTGGCAGAACACTCTTCACTACTGTTCTGTCAACACCAGTGTGCTAGAAGAGTACTCTAAGCAAGATAGATCCAGCTAGCACTCGACCAATCCTAGTAACTTACCTGTCTAATTTACATATCATTGGACCTGAGGTATGTACCTCAGTGACGGCACCTCACACTATCAGCCATCACCCTCCACTTGACTCCCAAACCAGTGCTCCAGTGCTTCTTATAGCCATTCTAACTCTGAATTTATTCAATCTGAATCTATTGTTGCGATCTGATGTGGCTGGATATTCTCAGCTCCTTGTTTATATTCCTTTCGTCTCTTCTTATCTTCCATTTTTACGGTTCAATTATATCCGTCGTGAAGAATAAGTCAAAATATTGTGGTTGGAACAATTCACAAAATAACCAGTACTTTGGAGAGGAACGTTACGCAGCATTTCGATCCATCTTTGATCCTTACCACTTTCGATAATGGTCCATGACTGACCGAAACGTCGTTCGGTGCAATATGTGAATATTGGTTTAGAAAGACACGTGAGCAAACACTAGGGCATATTTGTTAGAAAACGTTTCAGTCCTGGGACCTTGGCCACTTTTTTTTTATTTTTATTCGCCGGTATTCTCCCGGCCCGGGTCTTTTCCAAGTAGTGGTGACCCGGCCTTGGCTCCCTATCTGGGGAGTGTCTCGAGACTTAAGTCTCCCATGGGAGGAGGTACAAATACCCCCTCATCTTTGGGACCAAGTGTCCCCAGGCCTAGCCACATTCCCCGCCCTCACGGGGCTCGTAGGGAGAAGCTAGGCCTCTCTGGTCTGCCATCTGCCCCGCCCCAAAGGGGCTTGTGGGGATGGCAGTCTTATGAGCTGCAGATGGTAGCAAGCTCAGGCCTCTTACCTTGACCACATATGGAGTACAGTTCCTGGTCCCACCTCTTCCGCCTTCAGTCCACTGGCATGGTCTGCTGCTAACCTTATGTTTACATCCCTTCAGAGTTCTTATGTGCAGTTTACCGTGGTGTTCCACAGGGGTCAGTGTTGGGCTCCTTGTTGTTCACAATCTACATAAACGACATAGATGAGGGAATAAATATTTGCCGATGACACTAAAATAGGCCGTTGAATTCATTCTGACGAGGACATTAGAGCACTCCAGGAAGATTTAAATGCTGATGCAGTGGTCAGAGAATTAGCAGATGCAGTTTAATATAGACAGATGCAAAGTTCTAAACATTGGACAGGAAAATATCCATGCCACATATAAACTAAATAATGTAGATCTTAATATTACTGATTGCGAAAAGGATTTGCGAGTTCTGGTTCTCAGTAATCTGAAACCAAGACAACAGTGCATAAGTGTTCGCAATAAAGCTAACAGAATCCTTGGCTTCATAGCAAGAAGCATAAATAATAGGAGTCCTCAGGTTGTTCTTCAACTCTATCCTTGGTTAGGCCTCATCTAGATTATGCTGCACAGTTTTGGTCACCGTATTACAGAATGGATATAAATGCACTGGAAAACGTACAGAGGAGGATGACAAAGATGATCTCATGTATCAGAAATCTTCCCTATGAGGATAGACTGAGGCCCTGAATCTGCACTCTCTAGAAAGGCGTGCTGTATAGTCCTTGTGGCTTAGCGCTTCTTTTTGATTATAATAATAATAATGTAGAAAGGCGTAGAATTAGGGGGGATATGATTGAGGTGTATAAATGGGAAACAGGAATAAATAAAGGGAATGTAAACATCGTGCTAAAATCATCTAGCCAAGACAGTACTCGCAGCAATATTTGTAAGTTGGAAAAATTCAGATCCAGGAAGGTTATAGGAAAGCACTGGTTTGGTAAGAGTTGTGGATGCGTGGAGCAAACTCCCGAGTACCGTCATAGAAGCTAAAACGTTGTGTAGCTTTAAAAATAGGTTAGATAAATACACGAGTGGGTGTGAGTTGGACCTGATTAGCTTGTCCTAATAGAGCTGAGGTCGTGCTCCTTCCTTAAGTGGATGTGACGTAACCTGACTAGGTTGAGTCATTGGCTTAAGCCTGTGGGAGACTTGGACCTGCCTTGCATGGGCCAGTAGGCCTGCTGCAGTGTTCCTGCTTTATGTTTGTCTGTACTCACCTAGTTGAGGTTGCAGGGGTCGAGTCCTAGCTCCTGTGTATGTGTGTGTGTGTGTACTCACCTAGTTGTGGTTGCAGGGGTCGAGTCACAGTTCCTGGCCCCGCCTCGTCACTGATCGCTACTAGGTCACTCTTTCTGCTCCATGAGCTTTATCATACCTCTTCTTAAAGATATGTATGGATCCTGCCTCCACTGCATCACTTCCTAGACTATTCCACTTCCTGACAACTCTGTGATTGAAGAAATACTTACTAACATCCCTGTGATTCATCTGAGTCTTCAATTTCCAACTGTGACCCCTTGTTGCTGTGTCCCATCTCTGGAACATCCTGTTTCTGTCCACCTTGTCAATTCCTCTCAGTATTTTATAAGTCGTTATCATATCTCCCCTATCTCTCCTGTCCTCCAGTGTCGTCAGGTTGATTTCCCTTAACCTCTACTCGTAGGACATACCCCTTAGCTCCGGGACTAGTCTTGTTGCACACCTTTGCACTTTCTCTAATTTCCTTATATTCTTTGCTAGATGTGGGTTCCAAACTGGTGCTGTATACTCCAATATGGGCCTGACATGCACTGTGTACAGGGTCCTGAACGATTCCTCATTAAGATGTCGGAATGCTGTTCTGGGGTTTGCTAGGGGCCCGTATGCTGCAGCAGTTATTTGGTTGATGTGCGCCTCAGGAGATGTACCTGATGTTATACTCACACCAAGATCCTTTTCCTTGATGTGAGGTTTGTAGTCTCTGGCCCCCTAGACTGTATTCCGTCTGCGGTCTTCTTTGCCCTTCCCGAATCTTCATCATGTGAGAGATTATTTACACACACACACACACACACTTGGCACTCGGTGGGGTTGCACTCAAGGAGCCAGTTTCTGGACCAAGCTGAAGCCGCAGAAGCCAGGATACGGTCCCTAGAATAAGAGGTAAATATGGTGAAGCGAGTTACAGGGCTATTGCCCAGAGGAGACATGGCATCTGAAGCAGGTACACCCCTATTAAACGAGGAGCCCAATGGAAAGGAAGGAGACAAGACTTACGCTAAGGCCCTATCAGTCCACCAAGCAAGGCCGAGGAATGTAGGGGGAGAGCTGTTAGGAGCAGGGATAGCAGTAAGTGAGGAGGGGGGGGAGAAGGTAGAGAAAGTGACAGGTCCCATGCAGAGGGAAGACCATGCCACCAAGAGTTACACGAAAAAAATAAAGGAGACAATGGCTATGTACAAACGGGACCCAGGGACACAGAGGAACAGGCAATGGGAGGAGGAGAGGGATTATTCAGTGTTTATTCATGGGCTTTAGAAGAGCAAAGGGAAGACACATAATGAAAGACGACAGAAAGAAAAACAGAAGATTGAAAACATCAAAGAAATAGGTGATGAGAATATGACTGAGGGCGAGCATGGCAAAGCTACTGATTGTGGGTGACTTCAGTCACAAAGGAATTGACTGGGAGAACTTGGAGCCACATGGGAGCCCAGAAATGTGGAGGGCTAAGATGATGGAGGTGGTACTGGAAAACCTCATGCACCAACATTTAAGGGACACTACTAGAGAGAGAGGAGAGGATGAGCCAGCAAGACTGAGCAGTGCAGATATTGAGGACATCACATACGAAAGACCCCTCGGGGCCAGTGACCACATGGTTCTGAGCTTCGAATACATAGTAGAGTTACAAGTGGAGAGGGAAGCAGGAAGGGCTGGACGAAAGGCATGAAGAATTTTCTGCTCGAGGTTCAGTGGGACAGAGCACTGGCAGGGAAGTCAACAAATGACATGATGGAATATATGACAACAATATGCAAGGAAGCTGAGGAGAGGTTTGTGCCCAGAAGCTGTTGTACCGCCACATCGGGAGGAAAACAACAGTCAAGGACCAGGTAACCAGGCTGAGGAAGGAAGGAGGGGAGATCATGAAAAACGACTGAGAAGTATGTGAGGAGCTCAACATGAGATTCAAAAAAGTGTTCACAGAAGAGACAGAAGGGACACAATACAACTGAGGAAGAAGTGAAGAGGTTGCTAAGCGAGCTAGATACATAAAAGGCGATGGGGCTGGATAACATCTCTCCATGGGTCCTGAGAGAGAGAGAGCACAGGCGCTATGTGTGCCACTAACAACAATCTTCAACATATCTATCAAAACAGGGCAACTACCTGAGGTACAGAAGACAGCAAGTGTAGTCCCAATCTTTAAAAAAGAAGACAGACACGAAGCATTAAACTACAGATCAGTGTCACTGACATGTATAGTATGCAAAGTCATGGAGAAGATTATCAGTAGAGTGGTGGAGCACATAGAAATGAGCTTATCAATGACAACCAGCAGGGTTTCAGGGACGAGAAATCCTGAGTCACAAACTACTGGAGTTCCACGACAGGGTGACAGCAGTAAAACAAGAGAGCGAGAGGGATGGGTAGATTGCGTTTTCTTGGACTGTAAGAAGGCTTTCGACAGTTCCACATATTAGTGCATAAGCTGGAGGACCAGCTTATGCACAGGAAAAGTACTGCCATGAATCAGGGAATACCTGTCGGGAAGACATCAGCTGTAGGCATGGTCCAGAAACTGGCTCCTTGAGTGCAACCTCACCAAGTGCCAAGTGTGTGTGTGTGTGTGTGTGTGTGTGTGTAAATAATCTCTCACATGATGAGACATCGTAGTTTCTCTGGTCTTGAGAGGATGCTGAGCCTAAGTGGTACTCTTATGGAAAGCTGTGTTGTAGCTTGTGTGTTGGCCAACAACAGTGATAAGTGTGGGAGACCTCACCAGGAACCGTTTAGTCCTAGTGGCTTTAAAATACCTGGAGGCGCGGTGGGGAGAAGGCTTCCCTGGGGGAGGGTAGGGGGAGGCTCTGCTGGAGAACGGGGAAAAGGGGAGATGTTTCCCGTGGTGGCTTCTTTGGGTTCAGTAAGTTTATTCAGGTATACACAAATACAGTTACATAGATTATCATACATAGCAACATATGTGTAGAGAACCTAAGATTACTCAAAATAGTCAAAGTGATTTATTTCCATTGGGGTCCTGCCTAATGAGGTTACTACCCCCCTATCCTCTAAACTGCAACATTATCTTTCAAGGACAGAGTACATGTTATGCGGTACTAACCAGGGAGGCAAGGGTTCGTACTCACATCCCGGTGGGATGGGTGGGTGTGACCACCTTTTATTAGAGCAGTAATATTGGTAACTCGAGCCTCTAGCCTTCCCATCACAGGGGTAGGGTCAACCACCCGACCTCTAACCTTCCCATCCCACGGGTACGGTGGACCACCATGGGTGAGGATGGAAGAGGAATGTGACACGCCTCTCTCCGTCTTTATTATTATTAAACAAACTTGGGTACCCCGCAGTGCGCGGCTACACTCTCCTATACGACAGTTTCCCAGTGGGAACAAAAGCTAGCTACGTTTTCCTGTCGCACGCCATCACGCAGGATTGGTTGCTCGGAAAGTGGAACGACCTAGATAGCGAAGTGGTAGAGACAGGATCCACACACAGCTTTAAGAATAGGTATAATAGAGCTCACGTAGCCTGGAGTGAACCCAGTAGAGGACAGGCGGGGGCCAGGAGCTGAGACTTGATCCTTACAACAACCACAAATAGGTGAGCACACGAGGTAATGAAATATGTCGGCCTTAGCTGGGAGACTTCAGTAAATCAATGAGGCTATTGTTAAGCATTCCATTATGGGTTCAACAGCTACGGCAGCTTCAGAGCTTTCCTCAACAGAGCTGTAATAACTATTACGCGGGAATTATCTTAAGGGGCACTTCAGCTCCCCTGTTTTCTAATATGTTATTTTTCCCCTATAATCTACCGTGTCCATAATTACTATCGCATTTGCTTTACCTGCTTTCGTAAGGCGAAGTCCAGGATCTTTCCTCTGCAACACAATTGTCATCAAAGATTTGTTAAGTTATACCATGAATTAAGGAAATATCCTGGACTTCACCTTACGAAAGCAGATAAAGCAAATACGATAGTAATTATGGACAAGGTAGATTATAGTGGAAAAATAAACATGACATTACGAGACGGGGAAACTCATGGGCCTCTTAAGTGATGCTTCTTATTTTTAGCAAAATTGGATGCACCAACAGCGTGTTGTTACCTTATTATGTGTGACATGTTCATAGTGGGAACAAAAGATGACTACGTTTCCTTGTCACGTATGATCACAAGGTAAGTCATACATAAAGTGATGAAATCTGTCATCCCGAGTTTGAGACTTCAGTAGGTTCTAGAGGATATCGTCGAGCATTGCAATAAGGGATACCTGTACTACCTGGGATATCTGTACTACTGGTACACAAATTCAAAGTGGGGATAAGAGACTGAAATGTACGAACTGAACACTTCCATCCAATGAACATGAATAAATAGTTTCTGTGGCTCAGGGATGGATACATAACACTATTATTTTTAATCTAGATTTTGATCTAGACTTACCTTGTATGCTTGTGTTCTTATAATTATATAGCGAAAGATCTTGTTAGACTGAAACCTAGTGAAGGAATCCGAATGGAATTTGAACTAACGACGGTAGGAAATTTCTGGTGTGTACACCTCAAAATTTTCCCACATCTAGCAGCATAAGCTTTGGAGGTTCTATTGCTCACCGCCTCTTGGCGTGAGGCAGCTTTTTCGACGGTGTCCGGGGAAAGTCACAGAAAATAAGTCACTATTTTGGCAAGGGGAAAAAAAAGTCACATTTTATTTAGATTAGGTTAGGAAGTGATTTTTTCTGTGATTTTTTTTACCTGTGACCTCCCCCCCCCCCCCCCGATCCCTTCCAACACTTCTGTGCATATAATCAAAGAAACCGTCTCGATGCAAGTGATGACATGCTTGTGGCTTATTCTAAGAAAAAATATCATCACCACTAATGAACGTCAACAACAAAAGAGCTAAACGGTATTCTGGGTAGCTTAAAAATAAATTAGATAAATATATGAGGCAAGATATAAGAGCTGGATAAGATACAAAGATAGTTTGCTGTCCTCGTGAAGACGATAAAGTATTTACATTCTAGGAACACCTACAAGTACTTGGAATGTACTCTATGGAATGATGAGAAAGATATCTGAAGGCGTTTAGAGGAACCCGAGGAGCCTGGTTCCAAATCTACAACACCATAACAACGTCCTGGAGCGAGATTTAGATTTTGCCACCGAAGTGGTTAGTTTATTGTGCACACCATATCCATCCTGTGGACGGTAGCGCAAGAGCATATGGATACACAAAAGGCCCAGGAACTAGGCCTAGTTCCTGGAGCGAGAGATATGGTCAGAAGCGTAAAATAGACCCAGTGAGAAGCATGGACACCATAGACACTAAGAGAACATTGTGTCAACATTCGTAGTTCATGACTCGTCCGTCTGCTGCCAGAAGATATCAGAAACACTGCCAGAACAGGTGTAGAAGTTTTCAAGAGGAAACTGCATCATTACCTCCACCAAGTGACTCCACCAAGTGCCAGATCAACCAGGCTGTGATGAATATGTGGGCCAGCGGGTCACCGACAGCAACATCCTGGTTGATCATGCAAGCAACAGAAAAGTCTGGTCCCAGACCAGGATGTGAAGGTAGAAAAACTCTCGAAGCCGGTCACAGGTATACCACTGATATATCCTCCTCTTGTTCGAATCAAGTCTGATTGTCTCCTATTTCATAGACACTATATAAGTCTTTCGTGCTTAGTGCTTTTCAGATATAATAATAATAATAATAATAGTAATATAATAATAGTAATAATAATAATAATAATAATAATAATAATAATAATAATAATCTAAAATCACTGAAAATGTCCTCGTGGTTGAAGATTTTGTATTAATTAAAATTAGGAACACCCGCAGTGTGCTGCTACCCTATCATATATGACAGTTACATAGTGGGAACACAAGCTAACCTTGTTTCCCCTGTCATCTTGCATCACGCGGGATGAGGTAGTGGTTGTGAGAGAGACGGGGGGGGGGGTAGGGGAAAGTAATACAGAGGGAGGGGAGGAAAGCAAGAGGGGAGAAGGGGGGGGAAACTGGTGGGAGAAGAGGGAGGGGGAGTTGTGTGATGTCAACTGACGTCACCTTGACTGCCAGGTCAGCTGACATCAGGGCGTCGCTCTCACTTAGCAAGCAGGATGCAGTATTTCTTTACCGTGTGTGTAGTTGTTGGCTCATGGTGTGTGTGTGTGTGTGTGTGTGTGTGTGTGTGTGTGTGTGTGTGTGTGTACACATTGTGAAAGTCTTCTATAGGAAGAGTTTAATGTGCAAGTTTAATTAGGTACAGATACACATAAATACAGTTACACAAATTATTATACAAAGTAACATATGTGTAAATTATCTAGGATAACCCTAAGTCAAAGTGACTTATTTCCATTGGAATGTGTAACAGAAATAAACATACAAACTATACAATGAACCCAACCAAACAGGATGTCAAAAAAAAAAAAAAATAGGCGTTCGAGTTTGAAGAAATTTAAAGCCACAACAAGAGTGCATCAGTGTTGGCAGTAAAACTTGTGGTATTCTTGGCTACATATCAAGCAGTGTAAGTGACACAAGTCAAATATTTATACAACTATATACACCGTTGGTTATACCTCTTGTAAGATTATGGAGTATACTTCTTACAGCAGACTGGGTAAAAATTGCTTTGAGAAATGTACAGATATATACATACCCACAGGATGGGTATGGAGGTACATCATAGAAAAGGTTGAACTAACTAACTTCACCTTTGCCGGCAGGTATGGAACGTGTGGTGGACGAGGTGTATGGAGGACACTCCAGTACGGTAAAGTGGAGCTTTGTACATGAATGGTATACAGTACTGACAAAATTAAAATTAGACATCTGCAACATCTGGGTATCTTTAAAGTAGACGTTTCGCCCTCCAGTGGCTTTATCAATAAAAATTCTAGGACATATTTTGAAGACAACTTGATTACCACGTCATTTGTAATGTCCTTAAATTTGTATTGATAAAGCCACTGGGGGGCGAAACGTCTACATTATAGATACCCAGTTGTTGCATGTGTCGAATTTTTATCGAAGTGGAGCTTTGTCTCTCTTACTTTCTCTACTCCAGTAATTTATTATCTTTATCTCCATCGATGTGATTACCTTTTCTGTAGGACACGTGTGTATATTGTGTGACAATAATACTACAGTAATAATAGGAAATAAAACTCGGGTTTTACAGTAATAATAGAAAATAAAACTCGGGTTTTACAGTAATAATAGGAAATAAAACTCGGGTTTTACAGTAATAATAGGAAATAAAACTCGGGTTTTACAGTAATAATAGGAAATAAAACTCGGGTTTTACAGTAATAATAGGAAATAAAACTCGGGTTTTACAGTAATAATAGGAAATAAAACTCGGGTTTTACAATAATAATAGGAAATAAAACTCGGGTTTTACAGTAATAATAGGAAATAAAACTCGGGTTTTACAGTAATAATAGGAAATAAAACTCGGGTTTTACAGTAAAAATAGGAAATAAAACTCGGGTTTTACAGTAAAAATAGGAAATAAAACTCGGGTTTTACAGTAATAATAGGAAATAAAACTCGGGTTTTACAGTAACAATAGGAAATAAAACTCGGGTTTTACAGTAATAATAGGAAATAAAACTCGGGTTTTACAGTAAAAATAGGAAATAAAACTCGGGTTTTACAGTAACAGTTTTACAGTAAAAATAGGAAATAAAACTCGGGTTTTACAGTAAAAATAGGAAATAAAACTCGGGTTTTACAGTAAAAATAGGAAATAAAACTCGGGTTTTACAATAATAATAGGAAATAAAACTCGGGTTTTACAGTAAAAATAGGAAATAAAACTCGGGTTTTACAGTAAAAATAGGAAATAAAACTCGGGTTTTACAGTAATAATAGAAAATAAAACTCGGGTTTTACAGTAATAATAGGAAATAAAACTCGGGTTTTACAGTAAAAATAGGAAATAAAACTCGGGTTTTACAATAATAATAGGAAATAAAACTCGGGTTTTACAATAATAATAGGAAATAAAACTCGGGTTTTACAGTAAAAATAGGAAATAAAACTCGGGTTTTACAGTAAAAATAGGAAATAAAACTCGGGTTTTACAATAATAATAGGAAATAAAACTCGGGTTTTACAGTAAAAATAGGAAATAAAACTCGGGTTTTACAGTAAAAATAGGAAATAAAACTCGGGTTTTACAGTAAAAATAGGAAATAAAACTCGGGTTTTACAGTAATAATAGGAAATAAAACTCGGGTTTTACAGTAAAAATAGGAAATAAAACTCGGGTTTTACAGTAATAATAGGAAATAAAACTCGGGTTTTATTACCTATATCCACTGGGGTATTTCTTCATATTTTCCATCACACGTTTTGCTGTGATTTCTTCCATATATATGTGTGTACTTGTGTGTACTTAGATGTACTTACCTGGTAATTAATCTTCTGTACTTGGACTTCTATATATGTGTCATGTGGCTCATTTCTCGTACCAGTCATCATTAATGTTGTCAGTCTTTGGTCCTTTATATTTTTTAACTCTTTAAGCCAATTTGTAGCTCTTCTTTGGACCTGTTCTAACTTGTGTTTTTTTTTATTTGTGGACACGACATCATTGCATATTCTAATTTTTGGTCTATTATCCCCCCCCCCCCTAGCATTTCTCCTTCCATATATCTGCCTTGAAACTTTGTATTTAATAACACGTACTTCTTCCTCTACGTCAGTGATATATTATTATTATTATTATTATTATTATTATTATTATTATTATTATTATAAGTAGTAATGGTATTATTATTATTATTATTATTATTATTATTATTATAAGTAGTAGTGGTATTATGATTATTCTAA
>NC_091344.1:19410286-19423845 GCF_038502225.1 Cherax quadricarinatus
GGGGAAGGGGTGTAAGTGTTGGGTTAGGGGGTGAGTGAGGGTAGGGGAAGGGGTGTAAGTGTTGGGTGAGGGGGTGAGTGAGGGTAGGGGAAGGGGTGTAAGTGTTGGGTGTGGGGGTGAGTGAGGGTAGGGGAAGGGGTGTAAGTGTTGGGTGAGGGGGTGAGTGAGGGTAGGGGAAGGGGTGTAAGTGGTGGGTGAGGGGTGAGTGAGGGTAGGGGAAGGGGTGTAAGTGTTAGGTGAGGGGTGAGTGAGGGTAGGGGAAGGGGTGTAAGTGTTGGGTGAGGGGGTGAGTGAGGGTAGGGGAAGGGGTGTAAGTGTTGGGTGAGGGGGGGAGAGTGAGGGTAGGGGAAGGGGTGTAAGTGTTGGGTGAGGGGTGAGGGTAGGGGAAGGGGTGTAAGTGCTGGGTGAGGGGTGAGTGAGGGTAGGGGAAGGGGTGTAAGTGCTGGGTGAGGGGTGAGTGAGGGTAGAGGAAGGGGTGTAAGTGCTGGGTGAGGGAGTGAGGGTAGGGGAAGGGGTGTAAGTGTTGGGTGAGGGGTGAGTGAGGGTAGGGGAAGGGGTGTAAGTGTTGGGTGAGGGGGGAGTGAGGGTAGGGGAAGGGGTGTAAGTGTTGGGTGAGGGGTGAGTGAGGGTAGGGGAAGGGGTGTAAGTGCTGGGTGAGGGGGAGTGAGGGTAGGGGAAGGGGTGTAAGTGCTGGGTGAGGGGTGAGTGAGGGTAGGGGAAGGGGTGTAAGTGCTGGGTGAGGGGTGAGTGAGGGTAGGGGAAGGGGTGTAAGTGCTGGGTGAGGGGTGAGTGAGGGTAGGGGAAGGGGTGTAAGTGCTGGGTGAGGGGTGAGGGTAGGGGAAGGGGTATAAGTGTTGGGTGAGGGGTGAGTGAGGGTAGGGGAAGGGGTATAAGTGTTGGGTGAGGGGTGAGTGAGGGTAGGGGAAGGGGTATAAGTGTTGGGTGAGGGGTGAGTGAGGGTAGGGGAAGGGGTATAAGTGTTGGGTGAGGGGTGAGTAAGGGTAGGGGAAGCGGAATAAGTCTTGGGTGAGGGGTGAGAGAGGGTAGGGGAAGGGGTATAAGTGTTGGGTGAGGGGTGAGTGAGGGTAGGGGAAGGGGTATAAGTGTTGGGTGAGGGGTGAGTAAGGGTAGGGGAAGGGGTGTAAGTGTTGGGTGAGGGGTGAGTGAGGGTAGGGGAAGGGGTATAAGTGTTGGGTGAGGGGTGAGTGAGGGTAGGGGAAGGGGTATAAGTGTTGGGTGAGGGGTGAGTAAGGGTAGGGGAAGGGGTATAAGTGTTGGGTGAGGGGTGAGTGAGGGTAGGGGAAGGGGTGTAAGTGTTGGGTGAGGGGTGAGTGAGGGTAGGGGAAGGGGTATAAGTGTTGGGTGAGGGGTGAGTGAGGGTAGGGGAAGGGGTATAAGTGTTGGGTGAGGGGTGAGTGAGGGTAGGGGAAGGGGTGTAAGTGCTGGGTGAGGGGTGAGTGAGGGGGATAACCCACATAAAAGAATCTTCAAGATAATTGAGTTTATTTGTTGTAACTGTAGCTCTTTCCCACCCACATCCGCCAACATCCGCCCACATCCGCCCACACCCGCCCACACCCGCCCACACCCGCCCACACCATGTAATGTGACACAGCACGCCCGTAACACCATATACACCCGCACATCCACACCTCCATCACACCTGTATATACACAGTACATCACATTGTATATATATCTTGTGAATATATTACGCTATATACATCGAAAGGAATATATCTCAGTGACTGATGTATATCTCATTGTGAATACAAATTAGAGGTGATTTTTAGCCTTGATGGCCATCGTGCAGTCGATTGGCTTTAAACCTAACAAACAGGCATTAAAGAAATTATTAATTGTTTGGTTTAATGCCTAGTTATTTGGACTATAACCATAATGTAAGGTTTAAAGCCTAGTTTGTTAGGTTTAAAGCCTATTTATTAGGTTTAGTCTATTTTGCTAGGCTTAAAGCCTAGTTTGTTAGTATAAGTGTAAGGTTTAAACCTAGTTTGGTAGAGTTAAAGCCTAGTTAGGTTAAAAAACCTAGTGTGTTAGGTTTAATAACCATTCCGGCTCCTGCCCCAAGAGCTTTGGTTTTAATGTTGGTAGCGGGTTCCTGGGCAAGTCTTAACGCTCTCCCTCGTTAAAAAATTCCCACAAATCATACGAAAAAAGCTAAATTATACGAGTCAGCATTACAACACAAATTATCCAACACCCAAGACGCCATAACATAACATGAGCGATATTATTATTATTAGTAGTAGTAGTAGTAGTATTAGTAGTCGTAGTAATAGTTGTAATAGTAGTAGTTGTAGTAATAGTTATAGTAACAGCAGTAGTAATAGTAGTACTGACAGTAATAGAGTAACAGTAGTAGTAGCAGCTGTAGTAATGGCAGTAACAGTAATAGTAGTTGTAATAGTAGTAGTAATAGAACATTAGTAGTAGTAGAACTAGTGTAATAGCATAACTATAACAGTAGTAATAGAATATTTATTTTTATTACTTTCATTATCACAATGAATACATTTATTCATCTTGTCAAGGATGGTGAATCAGTGTTAATGGTTATCAAGGATGGTGAATCAGTGTTAATGGTTATCAAGGATGGTGAATCAGTGTTAATGGTTATCAAGGATGGTGAATCAGTGTTAATGGTTATCAAGGATGGTGAATCAGTGTTAATGGTTATCAAGGATGGTGAATCAGTGTTAATGGTTATCAAGGATGGTGAATCAGTGTTAATGGTTATCAAGGATGGTGAATCAGTGTTAATGGTTATCAAGGATGGTGAATCAGTGTTAATGGTTATCAAGGATGGTGAATCAGTGTTAATGGTTATCAAGGATGGTGAATCAGTGTTAATGGTTACCAAGGATGGTGAATCAGTGTTAATGGTTATCAAGGATGGTGAATCAGTGTTAATGGTTATCAAGGATGGTGAATCAGTGTTAATGGTTATCAAGGATGGTGAATCAGTGTTAATGGTTATCAAGGATGATGAATCAGTGTTAATGGTTATCAAGGATGGTGAATCAGTGTTAATGGTTATCAAGGATGGTGAATCAGTGTTAATGGTTATCAAGGATGATGAATCAGTGTTAATGGTTACCAAGGATGGTGAATCAGTGTTAATGGTTATCAAGGATGGTGAATCAGTGTTAATGGTTATCAAGGATGGTGAATCAGTGTTAATGGTTATCAAGGATGGTGAATCAGTGTTAATGGTTATCAAGGATGGTGAATCAGTGTTAATGGTTATCAAGGATGGTGAATCAGTGTTAATGGTTATCAAGGATGGTGAATCAGTGTTAATGGTTATCAAGGATGGTGAATCAGTGTTAATGGTTATCAAGGATGGTGAATCTGTTAATGGTTATCAAGGATGGTGAATCAGTGTTAATGGTTATCAAGGATGGTGAATCAGTGTTAATGGTTATCAAGGATGGTGAATCAGTGTTAATGGTTATCAAGGATGGTGAATCAGTGTTAATGGTTATCAAGGATGGTGAATCAGTGTTAATGGTTATCAAGGATGGTGAATCAGTGTTAATGGTTATCAAGGATGGTGAATCAGTGTTAATGGTTATCAAGGATGGTGAATCAGTGTTAATGGTTATCAAGGATGGTGAATCTGTGTTAATGGTTATCAAGGATGGTGAATCAGTGTTAATGGTTATCAAGGATGGTGAATCAGTGTTAATGGTTATCAAGGATGGTGAATCAGTGTTAATGGTTATCAAGGATGGTGAATCAGTGTTTATGGTTATCAAGGATGGTGAATCAGTGTTAATGCTTATCAAGGATGGTGAATCAGTGTTAATGGTTATCAAGGATGGTGAATCAGTGTTAATGGTTATCAAGGATGGTGAATCAGTGTTAATGGTTATCAAGGATGGTGAATCAGTGTTAATGGTTATCAAGGATGGTGAATCAGTGTTAATGGTTATCAAGGATGGTGAATCAGTGTTAATGGTTATCAAGGATGGTGAATCAGTGTTAATGCTTATCAAGGATGGTGAATCAGTGTTAATGGTTATCAAGGATGGTGAATCAGTGTTAATGGTTATCAAGGATGGTGAATCAGTGTTAATGGTTATCAAGGATGGTGAATCAGTGTTAATGGTTATCAAGGATGGTGAATCAGTGTTAATGGTTATCAAGGATGGTGAATCAGTGTTAATGCTTATCAAGGATGGTGAATCAGTGTTAATGGTTATCAAGGATGGTGAATCAGTGTTAATGGTTATCAAGGATGGTGAATCAGTGTTAATGCTTATCAAGGATGGTGAATCAGTGTTAATGGTTATCAAGGATGGTGAATCAGTGTTAATGGTTATCAAGGATGGTGAATCAGTGTTAATGGTTATCAAGGATGGTGAGTCAGTGTTAATGGTTATCAAGGATGGTGAATCAGTGTTAATGGTTATCAAGGATGGTGAATCAGTGTTAATGGTTATCAAGGATGGTGAATCAGTGTTTATGGTTATCAAGGATGGTGAATCAGTGTTAATGGTTATCAAGGATGGTGAATCAGTGTTAATGGTTATCAAGGATGGTGAATCAGTGTTAATGGTTATCAAGGATGGTGAATCAGTGTTAATGGTTATCAAGGATGGTGAATCAGTGTTAATGGTTATCAAGGATGGTGAATCAGTGTTAATGGTTATCAAGGATGGTGATCAGTGTTAATGGTTATCAAGGATGGTGAATCAGTGTTAATGGTTATCAAGGATGGTGAATCAGTGTTAATGGTTATCAAGGATGGTGAATCAGTGTTAATGGTTATCAAGGATGGTGAATCAGTGTTAATGGTTATCAAGGATGGTGAATCAGTGTTAATGGTTATCAAGGATGGTGAATCAGTTAATGGTTATCAAGGATGGTGAATCAGTGTTAATGGTTATCAAGGATGGTGAATCAGTGTTAATGGTTATCAAGGATGGTGAATCAGTGTTAATGGTTATCAAGGATGGTGAATCAGTGTTAATGGTTATCAAGGATGGTGAATCAGTGTTAATGGTTATCAAGGATGGTGAATCAGTGTTTAATGGTTATCAAGGATGGTGAATCAGTGTTAATGGTTATCAAGGATGGTGAATCAGTGTTAATGGTTATCAAGGATGGTGAATCAGTGTTAATGGTTATCAAGGATGGTGAATCAGTGTTTATGGTTATCAAGGATGGTGAATCAGTGTTAATGGTTATCAAGGATGGTGAATCAGTGTTAATGGTTATCAAGGATGGTGAATCAGTGTTAATGGTTATCAAGGATGGTGAATCAGTGTTAATGGTTATCAAGGATGGTGAATCAGTGTTAATGGTTATCAAGGATGGTGAATCAGTGTTTATGGTTATCAAGGATGGTGAATCAGTGTTAATGGTTATCAAGGATGGTGAATCAGTGTTTATGGTTATCAAGGATGGTGAATCAGTGTTTATGGTTATCACTGTGAATATGGAAAATATCTGGGTGGATATAAAACTGTGTTGAAAAGAAGTTATGAAATGTTATGTAACACAAACATAGCAATAAAACATTATGTAACGCTTGCCCCTGCGGGTTTAGCTTGCAGTTTCATTATGATGACACACCACTACAAGGATTTCACGATTTTTATTACAGCAACATTTGAAAGAGATTATTAGTGTCTTGTCATTTCTAAGTTCCTGTGTAATAATGTTAGGCTGAAGTGTAAACTGAACTCACGAGTCCTGGTCAATGACCGGGCCGTGGGGGCGTTGACCCCCGGAACACCCTCAATACCGTGACTGGAACAATAGACAAATAACCCGCACATGAGAGAGAGAGAGAGAGAGAGAGAGAGAGAGAGAGAGAGAGAGAGAGAGAGAGAGAGAGAGAGAGAGAGAGAGAGAGAGAGAAAAGCTAATTGACGACATTTTGGGTCCAACTTGGACCATTCAGAGATAGGTATAAGGGTTGTCAGGAAACAGGATTAGTGTTTCCTGACGCAGATCTTAGTCATGTGATGACCCATTGCTGGAGGAACTGTTGGTCATCTGACCGAGGCCTTCTGCTGGCTTACCAGTCCACCCCCTTTAAAACTTATAGTTATCATTATAACCAGTATATTTATATAATACAAGAACAAGGATGGGAGAAAAGAGAGGAAGAAAAACAAGTAGAGTTTCATTAAAGAACGAGGCTATACCCAGCAGCAAGTTGTGGCATCAGTACGTGACTGACCATTTGCTTATTCACACAATAATTTATTTTACTCGAGAGTATGTAACTTTAAGTTAGTATAAATGTTAGGTTAGAGATTGTGAAATTCTTTGGGTTATTTGCAGCTTTTAGATGTATTTTGAATTTGATGACGTTGTTTAAATAGAACATTTCTGTTGTGATATAAAGATAGAAGTATATAAACCAGGTATTGTGGTGGTGATCGTTCTTGATTGTTGGGGCGCTGATGTTGGAGTTTGATAGTCTGAAACATTGAGATGATAGATGTGTTGATGATAGATGACGATGTTTTGATGATAGACGAAGACGTTTGGATGATAGATGAAGATGTTTGGATGATAGATGAAGACGTTTGGATGATAGATGAAGACGTTTGGATGATAGATGAAGACGTTTGGATGATAGATGAAGACGTTTGGATGATAGATGAAGACGTTTGGATGATAGATGAAGATGTTTGGATGATAGATGAAAATCTTTGGATGATAGATGAAGACGTTTGGATGATAGATGAAGACGTTTGGATGATAGATGAAGACGTTTGGATGATAGATGAAGGTGTTTGGATGATAGACGAAGACGTTTGGATGATAGATGAAGACGTTTGGATGATAGATGAAGACGTTTGGATGATAGATGAAGGTGTTTGGATGATAGACGAAGACGTTTGGATGATATCTGAAGATGTTTGGATGATAGATGAAGACGTTTGGATGATAGATGAAGACGTTTGGATGATAGATGAAGATGTTTGGATGATAGATGAAGACGTTTGGATGATAGATGAAGATATTTGGATGATAGATGAAGATGTTTGGATGATAAATGAAGATGTTTGGATGATAGATGAAGATGTTTGGATGATAGATGAAGATATTTGGATGATAGATGAAGATGTTTGGATGATAGATGAAGACGTTTGGATGATAGATGAAGATATTTGGATGATAGATGAAGATGTTTGGATGATAGATGAAGATGTTTGGATGATAGATGAAGATGTTTGGATGATAGATGAAGACGTTTGGATGATAGACGAAGACGTTTGGATGATAGATGAAGACGTTTGGATGATAGACGAAGACGTTTGGATGATAGATGAAGACGTTTGGATGATAGACGAAGACGTTTGGATGATAGATGAAGACGTTTGGATGATAGACGAAGACGTTTGGATGATAGATGAAGACGTTTGGATGATAGACGAAGACGTTTGGATGATAGATGAAGACGTTTGGATGATAGATGAAGACGTTTGGATGATAGATGAAGACGTTTGGATGATAGATGAAGATGTTTGGATGATAGACGAAGACGTTTGGATGATAGATGAAGACGTTTGGATGATAGACGGAGACATTTGGATGATAGATGAAGATGTTTGGATGATAGACGAAGACGTTTGGATGATAGATGAAGACGTTTGGATGATAGATGAAGATGTTTGGATGATAGATGAAGATGTTTGGATGATAGATGAAGACGTTTGGATGATAGATGAAGATGTTTGGATGATAGATGAAGACGTTTGGATGATAGATGAAGATGTTTGGATGATAGATGAAGACGTTTGGATGATAGATGAAGATGTTTGGATGATAGATGAAGATGTTTGGATGATAGATGAAGATGTTTGGATGATAGATGAAGACGTTTGGATGATAGATGAAGACGTTTGGACGTTTGATAAGATGAAGACGTTTGGATGATAGATGAAGACGTTTGGATGATGATAGATGAAGATGTTGGATGATAGATGATAGATGAAGACGTTTGGATGATAGATGAAGACGTTTGGATGATAAATGAAGACGTTTGGATGATAGATGAAGACGTTTGGATGATAAATGAAGACGTTTGGATGATAGATGAAGATGTTTGGATGATAGATGAAGACGTTTGGATGATAAATGAAGACGTTTGGATGATAAATGAAGACGTTTGGATGATAGATGAAGACGTTTGGATGATAGATGAAGACGTTTGGATGATAGATGAAGACGTTTGGATGATAGATGAAGACGTTTGGATGATAGATGAAGACGTTTGGATGATAAATGAAGACGTTTGGATGATAGATGAAGACGTTTGGATGATAGATGAAGATGTTTGGATGATAGATGAAGATGTTTGGATGATAGATGAAGACGTTTGGATGATAGATGAAGATGTTTGGATGATAGACGAAGACGTTTGGATGATAGATGAAGATGTTTGGAAACTAAACGAAGATGTTTGACTCATCTTTAGTGTTTCTCTTCGTTGTTTGTCATAGATTCCTACGAGAAATACACACAAGCTTATTATATGTGTTTATACGTATGTATTTATGCAGACTTAAAATTCAAGTACGAGTGGATGAATTTTGTTGCTGATTTTCTTAATTATACAACCTAAGATTTGTACACTGCGTATAATATACATTGTACATATAATACATAGTGTAGGTATATACATAATATCTTCAGTTTTTATACTGTAAGTACAGTATGTATAGTGTACGTACAGTTTATACAGTGTAAGTACAGTACGTATATACAGTGTACGTACAGTATATACAGTGTACGTACAGTTTATACAGTGTAAGTACAGTACGTATATACAGTGTACGTACAGTATATACAGTGTACGTACAGTACGTACAGTGTACGTATAACATTAGTCTTCTCGAATTTTTATTAAATCCAGGATAATACAATTGATTGATATTTTAATTACATCACCAAGATCAATATTGCAATATTCGTCTTACTGGACCTCAGTAATTATTACAACTATGTTTAACGTATTGTTTTTCTCTCTTCATTAATGCTGCCTTAGAGAATGACAGTGATGAGTTGGGTAAGTCAACTTCACATTTTTGTCTTAGAGTCTTCTGCATATTCTTCTTTAAGTAGAATTTACTAGTAGTGTATAAGTTTCTTGAGGAGGGGAAAGAGGGGACGGGTAAATTAACCTTATAGTTGTAAATAATGACTAAGGTCATACGTGATTTAAACCTGTATTTTTTTTAAGTATTTACAAGTTGGTTATATCTTCCGATATGTACGAGTACTTAGGATTTCCCTGGCGGCGATTTCTTAATGGATTTAACCAGTATATATTACCTCTAATAGTCGCTCAGATCTGCCAAGTCCGACAATCGTGCGGCCAGACGCGACACCATCCGAGTCACCCTGTTGTTAAATAGTCGACTATTGCTACTGAGTTTGACCCTTCAAGTAGAGTACATTATAGCTTATTTTACTGTTATATTAGCTTGCAGTTAGGCCTAACATGACCAGTACTGAACGTCTAAATTAATCAATAGAAAAGAGCCACATTTGCCGGTATTGAAGGTTCTTCAAGGCCTCTTAACGGCCTTGTAAACGGTTCTTAATTCAAGGAATTGGAGTTATCCTCCCCTTCCTTGGATCAAACCTGATTGCTTACCATTCCCTAGGCTCTGTATGACCCCTATTAGTGTAAAGCTTCCCGGGACCATCATGCAGAACCAGTATAGCGGTAGTTAGACGCTGATGGTAACTCAACCACCTGTCCATTTTCTAATGGACGGAGGATCGAGCCTCAACTGCTTGTCTCGCTGAATAACCCATATGAGTTTAACGTTTTATACAAAAAAAATAATAAATTAAATAAATAATCTTAGTAATTAGAAGTAATGGTATAAATTATTGCAAGAGGCGCTAAATAAAATATATAACAGACTTGACCCAGCTCCCACATACCTAGACTCAGTGTTCTACTCGAGCTTTCTGTAGTGGTTCTTAATTTCCAGCAGTTACAGTAATCTCATTGTGAACTTAACCAAACCATCCCTTGTTTGTGTGTATATATATATATATCTATATATATATATATATATATATATATATATATATATATATATATATATATATATATATATATATATATATATATATATATATATATATTAATAACTTCAGTTGGTAATTTAGAAAAATGTACAAAAATACATTTTTCTGCTCATTGACTTTTTTAAATTATAAAATATGTAAAATTTGATTTGAAATTTCATTAAATAACATAAATTACATGAATGAAATAAACGCAAAACGTAGAGCTTCATATGTAATTACAAAATTGACATTAAATTTCCATAAATTCTGTTAGAAAAAAACATATATTTTATACTTTGTAATAATTTTGTTTAGCAACAACTAGGTGGGTTAAATATTAAATTTGTGCATTGAGAATTAGGGTGATGAGAAAGATAGGGAATAATCCAGTGATACTTGTTCTTGGTGGCTGCCTGGCCCTGTACAGTTGCTGCTCAAGTGGAGACGCTCGACCTGGGTATGTCATGTAGAGGTGTGCTATGTTTCACAGGTAATGATCACCATGTACACCAACACTGTACTATTGTGTACACTACGTGGCTTGCTCAGGTGTGCACATTCTCTCTTGTATCGCGCCTCTACACCGACAACTTTTCTTTTCCACCATTGTTATTTTTTTGCTGTAAGACTTGCTTCCCTCATTCTTTTACATAAGAATCAAGCTTTATTTTTCGTGTAAGAATCTTGCATCTCATTTTCAGTGTTATTTCGTATTACGTTTTACTTGTCGGTGTAAAAGCATGTAACGCTCCCATTTTCTTTCGATTTTTCTGCATGATAAAACATTATAAACTAGCATGCAATTAATTTTTCGAGAGAAAGCGCCTAACAAATTTTAATAATTCTAAAAAGTGGATCAGTGGACACTACGATGCCTCATACCACAGTTCTTACACGCAAATATAATATAAAACAGTGTACATAACTGCACTTCTGTTCCATTAATTCGCAGTGGGAAGCAGTGTAATAATTGCCTGTATCTATTAAGAGAGAGAAATCGGTGCGATGCAAATTGTATTGGCATGTAGGTGGTTATCGGGGTCGTCTCCCCCGCAGGTGACAGCCGGGGTCGTCTCCCCCGCACGTGACTGACGGGGTCGTCTCCCCCGCAGGTGACTGCCGGGGTCGTCTCCCCCGCAGGTGACTGCCGGGGTCGTCTCCCCCGCAGGTGACTGCCGGGGTCGTCTCCCCCGCGGGCCAGTCCCAGACCAGGTCTGCTGGTTAACGGGACCTACGGTAATCTGTGCAATCAAATGGACAACAATTTACTGCCTTTTGTTGCAAACATCACGATTATGTAATGAAAATTTCACTATCTTGTGGTAGGGAAACACAAATGCATAGCTAATGTTTTAGACCAAACAGGCAGTGTGGCAACTGCAAGTAGATGTAGTCGTGAATTTGCAATTGCACGACCGCCATCTCCATCCTTACGTAATAAGAATCATATATGAGTGTTAATAAGGATTCTTACATCCGTACCTTCCAGTGGCGGGAGAAGGATGCTGTGTTGCCAGTGAAGGGCTCCTGATCCAAGGAGTTTTTCCTGAATCAAACCTGATTATCTTTCATCTCCCCAGATGTTATATGACCCCCATCTCCCCAGAGACGGGGTGGCCTGGTGGGTATAATAGTGGCCTGATGGGTACAATAGTGGCCTGGTGGGTATAATAGTGGCCTGATGGGTACAATAGTGGCCTGGTGGGTACGATAGTGGCTTGGTGGGTACAATAGTGGCCTGGTGGGTACGATAGTGGCCTGGTGGGTACGATAGTGGCCTGATGGGTACAATAGTGGCCTGGTGGGTATGATAGTGGCCTGGTGAATAAGATAGTAATCTGGAGGGTACACTAGTAGCCTGGATGGTACACTAATAACCTGGAGGGTACATTAGTGGCCTGGTGGGTACGATAGTGACCTGGAGGGTACGATAGTAACCTGGAGAGTACACTAGTAACCTGGTGGGTACACTAGTAACCTGGAGGGTGCAATAGTAATTTGGAGGGTACGGTGGTGAAAGTAAGTTGGGTACACAAGGCTGACCAGAGTTTTAGCAGTTGTCGTATACTATCTGCACCAAGAATCCACACTGTTGCTGTGTCAGAGAATACAAGGGTCTGCAACTTACGGGACTAACCTACTTCCACTAGAGAGCCCCTCCCGCATGTGACCACGCCTGCTACTGCTGCACCGCTCTGCTCCCTACATTGGCTCCACTATGAAAGGCTCTGTTCTTATCAAAGGTTCTCAGGTATTGCAAACGTTTTATCCATCAGCTCTGGTTTGTTTCATGGGGAAGCGGTAAATCCGTAGGAGTCGTACAGTGCTTGGGGTAGGAGAGTGTAGATCCAGTTCCGTGGATCAAGAGTCGTTCACAAGCACCATAGCACTTCCCTTGGAGGATGGGTATGGGGTGGCTACCCTCCACAGGATGGGTATGGCATGACTACCATCCACAGGATGGATATGGGGTGACTGCCATCCACAGGATGGATATGGAGGGACTATTATTATTACTAACTGTACAAGTTGTTAATTATGTAATTTGAATGCCTGAGTTGAGGTTACAAGTGACCTCAGGGTCATAGCTGGGTCACTCAGAATAATAAACACGTTTAGGTCAGAAACTCATTTGCTCACAACTGAAGGATCAGAATTCGATCCCGGGACGAGTGGAGACGTTGTGCATGTTGCCTTATACCTGCTGCCCCTGTTCACCTAGCAGTAAGTAGGTACCTGGGTGTTAAGTGACTGTTGTGGGTATCTGAAGTCTACCTGATGGGTGTTCCGGGGGTCAGCGCCCCCGCGGTCCAGCCCTTGACCAGGCCTCCAGGTGGATCAGGGCCTGATCAACTAGGGTAAAGAAGAGGATCAAAGAACCTCTATGAAAAATAGTCACAGTGGCTTTAATGGGTTATTCTGGGTCAACGCACGAGGCTAATATCAGAATAAAATCTTTACTGCCGAGATGCACGATAAGATTTGTTCGGATTTTTAACCCAGAGAGTTAGCCACCCAGGATAACTCAAGAAAGCCAGTGTCTGCAAGGCTCCATGTTATTCGTACACTACCAGATAAGAATACTCGACTCCCTAACAGTGGGGATTAAGGTAAACTCCCAGTATATACCGTATACTCTGATATACACCTCTGTGTATATACCCTGAGTGTTGGTAACTGGCATATTTACTCATGGTACGCTGGGTGCCTCCCTAGCCAATGGTGCAGACGTCTATCCTCACAGACCAGACACTGGTCTGTAGGTGGTCTGTGGTCCGTTAGGGAGGTATGGAGAATGCATAAGAACTACGCTCTTGCTTCACACACGGAGTGTCCAGGGTTCGATTCCCGACACAGGTGGAAACGTTGGACATGTATCCTTACACATGCTGTCCCTTTTCACCTAGCAGCAAGTAGGTACCTGGGTGTTAGCCGACTGGTGTGGGTCGCATCCTGGGGGACAAGATTGAAGGACCACAGTGGAAA
>NC_091344.1:19423945-19446445 GCF_038502225.1 Cherax quadricarinatus
CCACTTCCTGACGACTCTGTGACTGAAGAAGTACTTCCTAACATCCCTGTGACTCGTCTGAGTCTTCAGCTTCTAATTGTGACCCCTTGTTTCTGTGTCCCCTCTCTGTCCACCTTGTGTGTGTGTGTGTGTGTGTGTGTGTGTGTGTGTGTGTGTGTGTGTGTTTATCTCAAGGACCAAAGAAGAGGGTGCATACCTGCAAGAAATTACGCTAACGAAGTTAGGAGATGAGATTGAACAGTGATGTAGGAGAAAAAAAGAATGGAGAAGTAGAGGCACGGGAGAGGGTAGAAGTGAGAGATAAGGTGTGGTAGAGGGGAGGAGGGAGAAGGGAGAGACAGAGTGAGGTATTTCTGTCTAGGTGGTGAGGTGTTGGTGCCCAGACGTGAAGCACTAATCTTGTCTCCACGAGATGACCAGATCACATTCACACTCTTAAGATGCTGAGTGTGATGTACTGGTTGTTGCTAGGATGCAGCAGGGAGCGTTGGCTAGGATGCACCAGGAAGCGTGTTGCTAGGATGCAGCAGGGAGTGTGTTGCTAGGATGCAGCAGGAAGCATGTTGCTATGATGCAACAGGAAGCGTTGCTAGGATGCAGCAGGGAGCGTTGGCTAGGTTGCACCAGGAAGCGTGTTGCTAGGATGCAGCAGGGAGTGTGTTGCTAGGATGCAGCAGGAAGCATGTTGCTATGATGCAACAGGAAGCGTTGCTAGGATGCAGCAGGGAGTGTGTTGCTAGGATGCACCAGGAAGCGTGTTGCTAGGATGCAGCAGGGAGTGTGTTGCTAGGATGCAGCAGGAAGCGTGTTGCTAGGATGCAGCAGGGAGTGTGTTGCTAGGATGCAGCAGGAAGCATGTTGCTATGATGCAACAGGAAGCGTTGCTAGGATGCAACAGGAGTCTCTGAAGGAGAGAGGTGGTTCTTCTCAGGTTCAGGTCTGGGGGTTCACAGTCATCATAACACATGGGCATTATTGTTGAGATGATCAAGATAGCAGTAGTAAAAGACGTGGGGTGGTGAGGGAGGTGGGGTGGTGAGGGAGGTGGGGTGGTGAGGGAGGTGGGGTGGTGAGGGAGGTGGGGTGGTGAGGGAGGTGGGGTGGTGAGGGAGGTGGGGTGGTGAGGGACGTGGGGTGGTGAGGGAGGTGGGGTGGTGAGGGAGGTGGGGTGGTGAGGGAGGTGGGGTGGTGAGGGAGGTGGGGTGGTGAGGGAGGTGGGGTGGTGAGGGACGTGGGGTGGTGAGGGAGGTGGGGTGGTGAGGGAGGTGGGGTGGTGAGGGAGGTGGGGTGGTGAGGGAGGTGGGGTGGTGAGGGAGGTGGGGTGGTGAGGGACGTGGGGTGGTGAGGGAGGTGGGGTGGTGAGGGAGGTGGGGTGGTGAGGGAGGTGGGGTGGTGAGGGACGTGGGGTGGTGAGGGAGGTGGGGTGGTGAGGGAGGTGGGGTGGTGAGGGAGGTGGGGTGGTGAGGGAGGGGGAATGGTGAGGGAGGGGGAATGGTGAGGGAGGTTTGGTAGTGAGGGAGATGGGGTGGTGAGGGAGGTGGGGTGGTGAGGGACGTGGGGTGGTGAGGGACGTGGGGTGGTGAGGGAGGTGGGGTGGTGAGGGACGTGGGGTGGTGAGGGAGGTGGGGTGGTGAGGGAGGTGGGGTGGTGAGGGACGTGGGGTGGTGAGGGACGTGGGGTGGTGAGGGAGGTGGGGTGGTGAGGGACGTGGGGTGGTGAGGGACGTGGGGTGGTGAGGGAGGTGGGGTGGTGAGGGACGTGGGGTGGTGAGGGACGTGGGGTGGTGAGGGAGGTGGGGTGGTGAGGGACGTGGGGTGGTGAGGGACGTGGGGTGGTGAGGGAGGTGGGGTGGTGAGGGAGGTGGGGTGGTGAGGGAGGTGGGGTGGTGAGGGAGGTGGGGTGGTGAGGGAGGGGGAATGGTGAGGGAGGGGGAATGGTGAGGGAGGTTTGGTAGTGAGGGAGATGGGGATCTTAGAGGTGTAAATGGAGAGTTTGATAACATTTCCAAGGGTGACATCTTCTTAATGCCCCCTTCCTTATTTTCCTCTCCTCTCTCTCCCTTATCAGCCTCCCTTCCTTCCTCCTCCATCGTCACCTTCCCTCTCCATCCTCCCTCCTTCTCTGTGCCCTCCATTTATTTCGATTTTCATTCCATCGGATATTTCCCAAACATAGGGACCACAAAGGAAATAAATCACAATCTTTGGTCTTATTGGCTTATTCAAGGTTGAACCTAAATACCTTATTTATGGACCAATAACTTGCGTGCCCTCAAGACCACCTAAAAAATTGAATATTCATCACCGTCCCGTTGTACTATCAGTGTATGATCTAAACTTTGTGTACCATATTACATGATAAAGGATACGTATTTGTGTATTTATAAAAGATTCTGTAGTAGAAGTAGGATATTCTGTCGGCTTCGGAGAGAAATCTAAATAATTTTCCTGGAAGCCATATTTTATCCTAGTTCTCCGAGGCTATGGATCCCTAGAATCTAGTTTAGAAAGACACGTAAGCAACTGCCTGTCAGCATACATAAGGGGGATTACCATTAGATCCCTGGCTGTCTTCAAGCAGGCACTGAACAAGTACCTAAAGTCGGTACCTGATCAGCCGGGCTGTGGCTCGTACGTTGGATTGCGTGCAGCCAGCAGTAACAGCCTGGTTGATCAGGCTCTGATTCACCATGACTCCTGGTCACAGACCGGGCCGCGGGGGCGTTGATCCCCGGAACTCTCTCCAGTTAAACTCCAGGTAAACACTAGGACGTATTAGGAAACGTGTCGGTCCTGGGACCTTGTTCATTTAAGTGATCGGTATCTATTACCAAGGTTTTCCCACAGTTTGCACTGGAGGTGGACCTCGTCTACATAGGTATATAAAGTCTAAATTAAAACTTACTGCCCCAATCCCAACACACATCACTACCCCCTCCACCACCCCCATCCTGACCCATCCTCTCTTAACTGCCCCACCCATTTCCTTAAAGATTTTTCCACGCACCCGGCTCCTTCCCCCACCTCTCACTTCCCCACACCTCCTCCTCCCCTACACAGTACTTACCCTACTCCAATACAATAATTCCCTCACACTACTACTCAACACCATTCCTCCTCGACACTACTCCTTCAGCGGTAGCTAGTACCTCAAGTGGTAGCGTCTTCGGCTCATAATTAAAAGATTCGAGTTCAAACCTAGGATGAGTGGAAACACGAATCGTTGTTCCTGTTTCTTTACACATGTTACCCTCTTTTTTTTTTTACATAGCAGGAAGTAGGTACCTCGGTGCTGGCTGACTGTTGTGGATGGCATCCTGGGAAAGAGAACTAAAGGACCCCGGTGAAAATAAGGCACATTGATTGGCTTTCATGGGTAATCCTTAGTTGTTAACCCTACGGGTTAATACGAATAAAACCTCCATCCACACCACTCCTGTATACAAGATAAAATTGTCAAAAATCTGTTTTTAGAGCGGTTGTAAATAACTGGTCGATTCTGCCTATTAGTCACGATATAGTCGCTTTCTTAACACTATGTGCTTGATATGCCTACTGTTGTACATCAGCCTTCATGATATGCTAAGGTATATTATCAAGACAAAATATATAAAAAGATTCTGAGCAAATGTACCTAAAACTAGTCGTAGATTATAAAGTAAGTTAGTACTTATCACGATTATTTAGGGTCTAGTTCCTAGGGCAGTGTATCTGTGCTCTGGCGCTGCCCTCACAGCTTGATACGGTAGCCTGGTGCACTCTTGTTTTCTGTGGGTTTAGAGTAAACTTTATCAGAGCGCGCGCGCGCGTGTGCGTGTGCGTGTGCGTGTGCGTGTGCGTGTGTGTGTGTATGTGTGTGTGTGTGTGTGTGTGTGTGTGTGTGTGTGTGTGTGTGTACTCACCTAGTTGTGGTTGCAGGGGTCGATTCATAGCTCCTGGCCCCGCCTCTTCACTGGTCACTACTGGGTCACACTCCCTGAACCATGAGCTTTATCATACCTCTTCTTAAAGCTATGTATGGATCCTGCCTCCACTACATCGCTTCCCAAACTATTCCACTTCCTGACTACTCTGTGACTGAAGAAATACTTCCTAACATCCCTGTGATTCGTCTGTGTCTTCAACTTCCAACTGTGTTCCAATGTTGCTGTGTCCCATCTCTGGAACATCCTGTCTTTGTGTGTGTGTGTGTGTGTGTGTGTGTGTGTGTGTGTGTGTGTGTGTGTGTGTGTGTGTGTGTGTGTGTGTGTGTGTGTGTGTGAGTGTGTGCTTCCAGATACTGTGATACAGTGCTGTTGTCATCCATCTTCCATTTAACATGTGGCAAATTGCCATCACCGAAAAGGATAACATTTAGTGTAAGGTTTTCGAGTCAGTTGTCAGTCTTCCATAACTGTTGCTGACATTTACCTGTAGTTGCTTCCAGAGGTCACCATTCACGTGGCCCGGTCCTAGAGCAGACCTTTTTGCTGACCCGATTGATCAAGCTGTTAGTGCCGCCGCTTGCAGTCCAACGTATGCACAGGAATCATGTGATGTAACTGGTTTAGAAAACCGACAAGTTAAAGAATGAGACACTTGAAACGTTTCGTCAGCCCGTGGCTTCTTCAGTCCAGTGCAGAGAAGAACGGTAGAAGAGGAGTAGTAGTAGTTTGAGGAAGTCAGTCCCTCAGCCTAGAGTCGATGTGTTCAATCCATCAAGTGTCATTCTTCAATAAGAATCATTCACGAGAATAATTAATACACAGGAATAACTACAAGATTCATTGTAACAACTTTAATTTCGACAAGTTCTAATCTTCCTTACAAGTCTCTCTCTTAACATAGATTCCTGCTCCTCCCTCCGACTTATTGATTCCCTTTCATCTATATATATATATTGTAATTGTGTACCTATGTTTCACTCTCCAGACTATTCTTTGTGTTTCTGTAAAAGCTCCATAGTTTTTATTTCTGTAAGACGTCCACTTGTATAGTTAACCTGGTTATTTTAAGTTGATTGTAAATTGTGGATGTTAGCACACAAAAAAGAGAAAAGTACTGTACTTTTATTTTTATAGGGGGAAGTAATTACACGAAATAGAATTGATGAGTTATTTCCAGCTTAGCTACAACATAATGCACAGCTAAAAGATTTGTGAAGACAAGACACACGCTGAACAAGTTTTTATTGGGGACAATACTTCGCTCTGTGTGGATCTTCATTAAGTCATGGTTTAAGCTTGACACAGTGTAAAACATTGTCCCAATTAAAGCTGGTTCTACACAGTGTGTCTTGTCTTCACTATTGTCTGCAGTACGACATTTGGATCTAGCTCGGGGATTTATTAAAGGATATTTCACAAAAGTGAAATTTAACACACATTTCCATGATGGCATTAAAAGGGTACTTTATGGAAAGGTCATTAGTTGTCATTCTGGATCTTGTGAGCTGACGTTGTCAGAACGGAAAAGGTGATTATTGGCATAGAGGTGTTGAGTACAGCCAGTTCATCAGTTGTCCCCATGTTGCAGGTTGTTGCAAGAGACAGGACTCCTCGGCCTCCACGGCTCCTGGACGGCCTCGCTCAAATGCTTCTCCTCAGTCTTCCGTAGCTCCAGCTTCTGCTACTGCTGCTTCAGCACCTTCTTCCACGGGTGCCGTAGCTGTTTCACCTCTAGTACTGCCTGCTTCTCACACCTCTGTGGCCTCCTTCCCGTCTCCTATAGTGACCGTAGGAACGGCTGACCCTCCTTTGGCTGCTACTACTTCTCTGACTGCTGCTGCACCTGTTACTTCTTCTCTGACTACTGCTACAACTTCCGCTTCTGCACTTTCTTCTGCTATAAAATCACCTCATAGTGGTGCAGCAGCTCCAGCACCACTTGCAGCCACTACTGCTAGTACTTCTGGCCACGACACTCGGTCTTCTGCAGTTGGCTTTGCTACCCCTGCAGGCATGTCCTCGGGGAGCCGGGGGCCCAGCCCCCCGCCCGTGGTGGCCACAATGAGCGTCAGTCACCACACCGTCACCACCACCACCACCGCCGTCCCCATCAAACCCATACGACGCTGTACGTAGCGCGTGTCTCCCCACCCATCCCCACCCCTGCATGACCCTGTGTGCCACACCCCTCTCCCCTCATATTCCCAATAACTGGAATAGTTTCAAGACCTAGTCTAATACACGAGTGTTAGCTGAATCACGTGACATAGATGATTTGCTAATTGGCCATAAACCAGACGGGTTTAGCGGAGGGAAGACCGAGCTTCAGCCACAGCCTGGTTGAACACTTCACACACATTTAGTTTTTAAATGTTCTACCTATTCTTAGGTGTCAGGCACTTAAAGAAGGGCATCTTGCCTGTCCTAAAGGGCTCTTGATCTAAGGAATTTGAGCTACCCTCCGCTTCCTCGGATCTGACCTAATTGCCTACCCTCCCCAAAAGCTTTATGAGCCGTACGGGCTTGGTACTTCACCGTGACTATAATAATAATATAAATAATAATACCCCGCCAGGCCCGGTATTGCTTATGTAAAACAGGGTAGCAACACGCTGCTGATGTACACGGCTAGGATTTTAAAGTGTTTTTGTTGGTGCCCTGGATGACTGGTGCCCTGGATGTATGGTGCCCTGGGTGGCAGGTGCTCTGGATGGCTGATGACCTGGATGACTGGTGCCCTGGATGTATGGTGCCCTGGGTGGCTGGTGCTCTGGATGACTGATGACCTGGATGGCTGGTGATCTGGATGTCTGATGCCCAGGATGTCTGGTGCCCTGGATGGCTGGTGACCTGGATGTCTGGTGATCTGGATGTCTGGTGCCCAGGATGGCTGGTGCCCTGGATGGCTGGTGACCTGGATGTCTGGTGATCTGGATGTCTGGTGCCCAGGATGGCTGGTGCCCAGGATGTCTGGTGCCCTGGATGTCTGGTGACCTGGATGGCTGGTGATCTGGATGTCTGATGCCCAGGATGGCTGGTGCCCTGGATGGCTGGTGACCTGGATGTCTGGTGATCTGGATGTCTGGTGCCCAGGATGTCTGGTGCCCTGGATGTCTGGTGACCTGGATGACTGATGACCTGGATGGCTGGTGATCTGGATGTCTGATGCCCAGGATGGCTGGTGCCCTGGATGTCTGGTGATCTGGATGTCTGGTGCCCAGGATGTCTGGTGCCCTGGATGTCTGGTGACCTGGATGTCTGGTGACCTGGATGGCTGATGACCTGGATGGCTGGTGACCTGGATGGCTGGTGACCTGGATGTCTTGACATTGTGTGCACTCATTCCATCACGCTGTGCACTGTCATGTTAGCAACCCGTCGCTTATTAAGTGTTAAGACTAGCTAGCCGTAGTGGTAGTGCTATGTTGCAGGTGTTGGAGGGGAGGGAACTCTGTGTTTTATAGCAGGTGTGGCGGGGTGTTCCTGTGTAATATAGCAGGTGTGGCGGGGTGTTCCTGTGTAATATAGCAGGTGTGGGGGAGTATTCTTGTAGAGTGTTGTGTTACATTGTGTTGCTTAAAATTAACATAGTTTTCTCCGCTTTCTCCCTCTACCTTGGTCTTCAGTGTTGCATAATATATATATATATATTATATATATATATATATATATATATATATATATATATATATATATATATATATATATATATATATATATATATATATATATATATATATATATGTATAGTTACATATATATACATTATATATACATATATATATATATACATATATATACATATATATACATATATATACATATATATATGTATATATATGTATAGTTTTGGAGTGGTTGGTGCAATTATTTAATAAATGTATGGAAGAGGGTAAGGTACCTAGGGATTGGCAGAGAGCATGCATAGTTCCTTTGTATAAAGGCAAAGGGGATAAAAGAGAGTGCAAAAATTATAGGGGGATAAGTCTGTTGAGTGTACCTGGTAAAGTGTATGGTAGAGTTATAATTGAAAGAATTAAGAGTAAGACGGAGAATAGGATAGCAGATGAACAAGGAGGCTTTAGGAAAGGTAGGGGGTGTGTGGACCAGGTGTTTACAGTGAAACATATAAGTGAACAGTATTTAGATAAGGCTAAAGAGGTCTTTGTGGCATTTATGGATTTGGAAAAGGCGTATGACAGGGTGGATAGGGGGGCAATGTGGCAGATGTTGCAAGTGTATGGTGTAGGAGGTAGGTTACTGAAAGCAGTGAAGAGTTTTTACGAGGATAGTGAGGCTCAAGTTAGAGTATGTAGGAAAGAGGGAAATTTTTTCCCAGTAAAAGTAGGCCTTAGACAAGGATGTGTGATGTCACCGTGGTTGTTTAATATATTTATAGATGGGGTTGTAAGAGAAGTAAATGCGAGGGTCTTGGCAAGAGGCGTGGAGTTAAAAGATAAAGAATCACACACAAAGTGGGAGTTGTCACAGCTGCTCTTTGCTGATGACACTGTGCTCTTGGGAGATTCTGAAGAGAAGTTGCAGAGATTGGTGGATGAATTTGGTAGGGTGTGCAAAAGAAGAAAATTAAAGGTGAATACAGGAAAGAGTAAGGTTATGAGGATAACAAAAAGATTAGGTGATGAAAGATTGAATATCAGATTGGAGGGAGAGAGTATGGAGGAGGTGAACGTATTCAGATATTTGGGCGTGGACGTGTCAGCGGATGGGTCTATGAAAGATGAGGTGAATCATAGAATTGATGAGGGAAAAAGAGTGAGTGGTGCACTTAGGAGTCTGTGGAGACAAAGAACTTTGTCCTTGGAGGCAAAGAGGGGAATGTATGAGAGTATAGTTTTACCAACGCTCTTATATGGGTGTGAAGCGTGGGTGATGAATGTTGCAGCGAGGAGAAGGCTGGAGGCAGTGGAGATGTCATGTCTGAGGGCAATGTGTGGTGTGAATATAATGCAGAGAATTCGTAGTTTGGAAGTTAGGAGGAGGTGCGGGATTACCAAAACTGTTGTCCAGAGGGCTGAGGAAGGGTTGTTGAGGTGGTTCGGACATGTAGAGAGAATGGAGCGAAACAGAATGACTTCAAGAGTGTATCAGTCTGTAGTGGAAGGAAGGCGGGGTAGGGGTCGGCCTAGGAAGGGTTGGAGGGAGGGGGTAAAGGAGGTTTTGTGTGCGAGGGGCTTGGACTTCCAGCAGGCATGCGTGAGCGTGTTTGATAGGAGTGAATGGAGACAAATGGTTTTTAATACTTGACGTGCTGTTGGAGTGTGAGCAAAGTAACATTTATGAAGGGATTCAGGGAAACCGGCAGGCCGGACTTGAGTCCTGGAGATGGGAAGTACAGTGCCTGCACTCTGAAGGAGGGGTGTTAATGTTGCAGTTTAAAAACTGTAGTGTAAAGCACCCTTCTGGCAAGACAGTGATGGAGTGAATGATGGTGAAAGTTTTTCTTTTTCGGGCCACCCTGCCTTGGTGGGAATCGGCCGGTGTGATAATAAAAAAAATAAAAAAAAAAAATATATATATGTATATATATATATATATATATATATATATATATATATATATGTATATATATATATATATATATATATATATATATATATTTATGTATATATATATATATATATATATATATATATATATGTATATATATATATGTATATATATATAATATATATATATGTATATATATATATGTATATATATATATATGTATATATATAATATATATATATGTATATCATGTGGGAGTTCGATACGTGGATTAGGGTAGAAATACTCACGTAGGCTGTTATACGTATATTGGCGATATGTGGAGAGAGACCTGCCAGCCGTTACCTATCTCCTTGCTACTACTCGATATACTGGCTAGCCGGGCTGCCCAGTACCCAGTGGGTCTTTGAATACTGCTGAGGTCAGCACAATATGAAAGACCGTGACTCAAGAGACGGTTGATCGTTGAGTCAGACGGTACTGGTAACTGGTTACTACTACTGAGACTGGTAACTGGTTACTACTACTGAGAGCTCGGCGACGCTAACGTATGTCGTCCCGACATACAACTAATACAAACTAGAGATGGCAGGTATACGGCTTGGGCTGATTCTATACAATGTCAAAGTACACAACATGAAACATTATAGATACATAAGTAGAACATTGGAATGAAAGCTTACGTAACTGAAACTGTAATGCAATACAAGGTATACTATAGTACAACTTAAAACTCAACAAATGAACAACGAACTCAACATTGAGATTACAAGTGATAAAAACAAAAATTTTGATCGATCGATCTGTATTCGTGTGATCTACGGATTCTGAGGAAGGAATATATACAAAGAAAGAGTGTTTAACAGAAAGGCAGATTCGGTGCACGCAAATCTAGACTGTTAACTCTCAGAATGCGGAGAGAACATGAACACAAAAAAAAAAATTCTTGAATACTGATAAGTTGATACTGTAATTATTCATCTATACAGGTTATTTACATTTAACCCCAACTCTGCTAGGGTGTGATTGACATATGCAGAATGGGTGTCATCTCTGGGAGGATCAAACTCTGTAGCATTGGCTAACTCATGCTGTATTTGAGGCAAATCTGAATTGGAAGTTACAAATGATACTTGAGGATTTCTCAATACCTGTCGTGTACGTAGGGAATAACGACATTCAGGTTGATCGTCTGACTGAGTATCAGAGGAAGAGAGTACAGGATCAGGAGGATTGTCAGAGTCTGTCACATTAGTCTGGGTTGGAACATCATTATCATCACATACTAACTTCATATGATCCAAATGCGATTCTTTATACTGACCAGTACTAATCTCTCTAACCTTATACTTATTACCAGTGATATGTTCAACTACTCGATAAGGACCAACAAACCTTTGATCAAGCTTTGGCATTGCAGACGTTTTGTTAAAATTAGTCAGCATAACTCTCGAACCTACTTTGATTTTGGATGGCTTTACTCGAGTATTTGCGACTCTTGTAAATTCTGCTGTTGATTTATGAAGTGTTTCACGGATTCTTCTAAAAACACTTTGAGCTAAGCTGGTACGAGTTGCTACGAAATCATCAGGGTTGTAATTTGGTTTCGGATTAGAATATAACAACTCATAAGGCAAACGTTTATCTACACCGTACAATGCATAATGTGGAGTGTCACCTATAGAAACATTGTAAGCAGAATTTATAGCACACTGCACATCAGGTATAACTTCATCCCAAGTTTCACTATTGGGATTGATAGTGGCTCTCAAGACATCAAGTACTTTCTTATTGGTTCGTTCCGCTAACCCATTGCTGGCAGGATGATGAGGAACAATGGTGGATTTAGTGATCTTGTACAAGGTACACAAATTTTCAAGAATTTCATTACAGAATTCACCTCCATTATCTGTTACTAGGGACTTAGGGGTGGTATGCCTGCAGATAATGCGTTCTTTAAACGCTTTAGCTACTGTCTCGGCAGTCTTGTCTGCAATAGGAACTAACTCGCAATATCTGGTGAAATGGTCTACCATAACACACAGATGTTTGTTACCTTGGAGGGAACATTGGAAATTAGTTAACAAATCTAGCGCAACTCTTTCCCAAGGTTCGCTAGTAGTTGGATACACTTGGATTGGATTAGGACCATTAGCATTGCCTTTATGTTGCATGCAGACACTACATTTCCTAACATACTCAGAAATATCAGTTGCCATACGAGGCCAAAAGTATTTCAATCTGGCTTGTTTTACTGAACGATCCATACCAGGGTGTGCAACACCTGGTACATCGTGAACTAGCTGTAAGGCTACATTCACTAGTGACTGTGGAATTACTAACTGGTATACTCTTCTGCTAGGAGTACCCAACTCGGCTGTTCGATACAGTAATTCTTGGTTCATGAGAAAGTCACTGATGGGTGCTGGTGGTTTCACAGTCAGAATAAGATCTTCCTGGAGCAGGAATCGTATCACACCAGACCACATGGGATCTGTTCGTTGAGCATTCTTTACATCTTCAGCACTAAATGGAGGGTCTGCAGTTACTATACTAACATGTCGCGATAAGGCATCTGCGACTACATTTGACTTGCCAGGTAAATGCTCAAAGGTGGGATTGAACTCTTGGATAGTCAAGGTCCATCTAGCTAACCTTCCAGTAGGTTGTTTGTTCTGGAATAAGGGTATCAGTGGAGCATGATCTGTCAAGACATGAACAGAGTACTGATAAATAATGTCTCGGAAGTGCTTTAAAGACCATACTATTGCTAAAGCTTCTTGCTCAGTTACTGTATAATTACGTTCAGCCTTTGTAAGGACTCGGCTAGCAAATGCAACTGCGTTGTACTTGCCATCGGTCTTCTGAGCTAGTACGGCACCTATGCCAATTGAACTAGCATCAGTTGTCAGATAGAAAGGCTTAGAAAAATCTGGAAATTTCAAAATTGGAGCAGAAGTTAGCTTTTCTTTTAGAGTTTGGAATGCTCTTTCTTGACGGAAGGTCCAAACAAAAGGAGCATCTTTCTTAAGCAACTCAGTTAGAGGAGCAGCTATGGAAGAAAAATTGGCAATGAAAGCTCTATAAAAACCTGCTAAGCCCACAAAGGATCTTACGGCATCAGCAGTTTTGGGAGTTGGAAAATTTAGTACTGCAGTTACTTTACTTTGGTCAGTCGTAACCCCTCTAGGAGTGACTACGTGACCAAGAAACTTAATTTCTGATCTGAAAAATTGACATTTTGACAGTTTGATCTTTAAATTGGCTTCTTCAAGCTTACCAAGTACTACATCAAGTCTTTTCAAGTGTGTATCCACGTCTTTAGACATGACGATTACGTCATCTAAGTACACCATAAGTGCATTACCTATGAGACCTCTAAAGATATTAGTCATGAGCCTTGAGAACGTGATAGGGGAAGATCGTAATCCAAATGCCATTCGGAGGTAGTGATAATGACCTGTAGGAGTGGAGAATGCAGTTAGTTCTTGGCTGTCCTCGTGAAGAGGGACTTGCCAAAACCCTTGTAACAAATCTAGGGTTGAAAAGACTTTGTTATCTCCAATATTACGTAAAAGATCACCCAGTACAGGGAGTGGAAAGCGATCTGGAATGGTTTTTGCGTTTAACTTCCTAAAGTCAATTACTGGACGCCAAGTACCATCCTTCTTAGGTACTAGTATCAAGGGTGCATTCCAAGGTGAATTGCTAGGTGCAATAACTCCATCATCAAGCATTTGATTGATCAATTCTTCTGCGACAGCAACTTGTGAATGAGGCATTCTGTACGCAGGTATGTAGATAGGTCTAGTACCAGGTTCAAGTGGAATACGATGGGACAATAAGTTCGTTATACCCATCTTCTCACCTGGTAAAGCAATGGCTTTACGACGTTTGTTCAACAGAGTCAACAAACGCTTGACTTCATCTGGGAAGTCAGTGGGAGCTAAGTCTTTCTCCTCAACTGGTGGAACAGATTGATCCAGTGAGGTGGATGAGGTCTCCCCGGCAGAAATAGCACCGACCCACTGGTCAGGTGACAACTCATCCTCTACCTGAACAGGGTAAGGATAGTGAACAAGGTCAACAAGATTGGTATTTGCTCTAAGGCGAACACTGTGACCAGAAGTGTTGGCCAGGTAGAAATGGATCTTACTATCTCTTACAACATGTAAGGATGGTTCAACAAATAGACCTTTTACTTTGCAGGAATCACTGTCAACTAGGACGTTATCACCATCTGGAACACTAGGAACAACTACAGACACTCTAGTGAGAGCACTAGCCGCAACAGAAACGTCTTTCTGCAGACGGCATGTGACGTCAACAAGAGATGGCATTACTAGTTGCAAGTAATTGTTTTCCGACAAGGCGTCCCCTGTGGAGAAACTACTACTCGAACTAGCAGGCATTGCAGGGATAGGTTGAGCACTCAAGGCAATCTGAGCGTCCTCGGACACTTGAGGCATCGGACTATCCTGCAATTCTGAAGGTATAGGTGGAACACTGATGGGAGTGACAGTATTACCAGTGCCTGACCGCTTGGGTACGCTACTGGAGAAAGCATTAGCTTGTAAGGACTTAATCCGTACATCATACTCTGCAGCAGTATGACAGATTTCTGATCCAAGCTGGTAACCCCAGAATGGAACGATCAAGTCGTCAATTTGTGCATGCCATCGATAAGGGTCGAGCACAATGCGTAAGTCTCGCATGGAAGCAAATCCCAGTAGAAGGTCACCAGGGAAAGTAATCTGGTCGACAACAAGGAAGGAAACAGTGAAGTCTCTACCTTGGATAGAAAAGGTTAGGGCAGTCGTACCTCGGACACGCAGGTGAGAACCAGATACTCCACTAAGGGAGGACACAGGAGTCGGTTCTACGAGAAGGACATGTCGTAACTTCTTATCCTTAAACAAACTAGACCTAATAATATTGATTTGCGCACCAGAGTCCATGAACAATTGAACGGGCGCATTATAAACAGATGCTTGCACTATAGGGCCTATGGTTGCATTGGAAGTTACGTGCAAACAAAAAGGTGGATTTTCATCAGAAAAGACTTGTTCTACTCCATCCCCAAAATCATCTGTGTCAGAGACATGTGAAGCAACAACCTCAGCAGGGTTGTCATTCTCGAGACTGCTTAAGGCTTCAAAGGAGTTGTGAACGGGGATGGTGTACTCATTATCACCTACTGTCACCATGGGGCGGTTTGACTGGGGCGCTCGAATTCCCCCGACTGGGAAGAACGAGCCTGGTTCAGGTTAGTTTGAGAATTGAATGAATGAGCCTGGTTCTGGTTATTTTGAAAACCACGAGATCTGTTTCCTCGACGGGTTCTGCGGTTGGGACGACCACGGAAAGATCTAGAGTACTGAAGGTTATAGAGAGCATTACACTCAGATGTGTCATGTCCATGTATTCTATGATAAGTACAGTAAGGAAGATCTGAGTACTCATCATCAGTACGACGTCTCTTAGGATAACTATCAGGACAATTAATTGCAATATGTCCACGGAAACCACAGTTGTAACAATTCCGCCGACTATGGTTACTGAATGTACTATGAATACTACGAGGTGTATAACGACTCTGTACACTGGTTCTTGATGATCTCTGAGATGGTTGACGACCACGATTTGTCTCTGTGGCGCAAACAAGAGGTGGTGCAGACTGAGGCATATTTGTGACATTACTTTTAATACAAGGGAAAGTACCCTGGGGGCACAAGGAACGTACATGATTTAAGGCTGTAAGTGGTTCCATCGTTACAGTTGGAGGATCAGCCTCATAAGCACACACAGAAGCAGGTGGCATTAGTTCTTTAATTGCTCCAAAAGCTGCTATTTTAGCAATTGATTCTGTAAATGGTTTAGCCTCTTCAGAGAGAAAAGATGATGATTGGACAGCATTGATAAATGATGATAAAAGTTTATCTAATCTAACAGCAAATGCACTCAACGATTCAGTACTCATGGGTGTAGCATTCACTAGTTCTCTAAGAACGACATATGGATCAGCTGTTTTTACTGGGACAAGGAAAGAACGAATCAGTTCCTCATATTGTGACCACTTAGTAAGATTCCTGAAGTCTCGCATATCAAGGAGATCAACAACGTGAACAGCAGCAGGAGATCGATAAAGAGCTTCTTTAGCAATTCTGATAAGGCTTTCCTCTGAAGGAGGACCTTCACCTAGGGCACTAGCACGAGAACGAATGGCTGCAAACCATGCTTCAAGACTATGTACATGGCCATTGAATAAAGGTAACGCATCAAGGGAATCACGAGTATAACTATAATATCTCGGTGTCTGAGTCGGTCTGTCAGTCGGTAAGGAACTGTGAGGACTGATGACAGGACCAGCAGTAGTAGCCTGAGAGGTCTGAGTGTCGACATTCACTAAAGTATCACTTGACGGTATGTGAGACATAATGGCAAAGTAGCACGAGAACAAATAAGGCAAAAATAATGAACAATAAAAATGATATAAAATTCTAGAATTGAAATGAAAAGAT
The DNA here is from genome assembly GCF_038502225.1 of Cherax quadricarinatus. Classification (NCBI taxonomy): domain Eukaryota; kingdom Metazoa; phylum Arthropoda; class Malacostraca; order Decapoda; family Parastacidae; genus Cherax; species Cherax quadricarinatus. The sequence goes on from NC_091344.1 coordinate 19,439,903, forward strand.
ATACAACTAATTCTGCAGAATAATACCTAAATACACTGCAAGAAGAAAGAAAACTCAATTTAAAGGACTATTGACCAAGAAAGAAAAAAAAAATTTACATTGAAATATACAAGTAAAAATATTACTGGAGACTGAATTAAATTCAAAATGAGCTGTCTTTACTCTTGCTAATAAAGAAATTAATTAATTAAAATTTTTAAATCAATGTGAAAGTATCAAATAAAATTATTAAATTGTTAACTGGGAAATTTAAGTATTTTCTAAGAATGCATAGACAAAATTAAAATATAATGCACAAAATATCAATAAAAGAAAAGAATTCACTGCAGAACAGTTCAACAAAATAATTCACTTCAGAACAAGTGCAACAAAATAAAGTATAGAAATAATCACTGCAGTAATAAGTTGCACTGGGAAAACTCAGGTAAAATAATGAATTAAAATTATGAAGAAAAAAAAAAAATAAACTGATTGAACACTTTAACTCTTAATTGTAAATTAGACAAAACAATTTACTCAACAGAGTAAGGAAACACTTTACGTTAAAAGTAATTGAAATTGCATCAAGAGTGAATTTGTTCAAGAATTATGAAAATATGAATAAAATAAAACACAGGAACAAAACAGGTAAGTTAACACTTACAGTGACGAAGCACACTTCTTAAATTAATATTCTTACAACAAAATCCTGCTGTGACTGATACAACAAAAATCTTGCTGTGACTGATACGACAAAAATTTTGCTGGCAAAAATAATGGTACACAGTCTGCGAAAAAATTAGAGAAATGAGACACTGTTGGCATACGAAAAAAAATGACACACATAGAAATAAATGGAAAATTTGGTATACTGGGGTAAATATCACTGCAGAATACAACGCTGAAAGAATACAATAAAAAAAAAATTGAATCACTTCACACAGAGTGACTGACTGGTACACTACACAATAATACTTACTACAGACGAGTAGCATAAGAAAAACACAGCAGAATAATATAAGTGAAAACACTGAAAAATTATTCTAAAAAATAATGAGTCAAAAATACTGCGTTTACACTGAAAACACAAGGTTTAGAGTACACAAGAATTTTACTATAAATGTCTCACACACGCAAATGTCTTTAAATGCAAGAAAATGTCTCAAAAAAATTATCACTGAAGTGGAGAGTAGTAGACGGGCGGTGATGGGGTGACGAGGTGAAGATATTGTCCTGTGGGCGGGCGGTGTTTCCTCCTACACCCACACACTGTTGTCGTGAAGAAATGTGCGTTCTAGGCGAACTCACATAACTGGCTTTATCTCGTTGGCACCAGCTACAATCTCTTGACCAATTATGTGAGCCAAAACAGTACTAGGACCCGGTACAAGGGTGCAAACAACCACAGGTAGATGAGTGGATGGCTGGTGGGAGAGAGTGGGGGGTGTGACTCTCGCTGGGGTACTGCCGCGCACCCCGGGTGGTGGGAGAGAGTGGTAAGGGGGGGGGGGGACGGTGAGGCTGCCGCGCGCCCCACTCACCCACAGATGGTTTAACCCACTCTATGCCACAGGAATGGTGAAAACCACTCTTAGCATCCAACAGGAAGCACAAAGCGAGATACACAATACTTCAGAGGAATCTGGCTTACTTCTTACTGCGTGGCTTACTTCTCTCTCTCAGCTGGGTTAGAAGCTGGGTTGGCTGACTGGCTTACCCCACGAGAATGGATGACTGGAAGACGTGTAACGATGCACAAAGCACGGAGGAGCAGTTGGATGACAGGAGACAGGCTGGATGATAGGCTGACTGGCGTTCACTTCCACAGTCTGGCTTACTGACTGGCTTAATTGCAAAATCCGGGTCAACCCCTCGGAGATTGAAGCAATTAGCACACGAACTAAGCCAGGAAGCTTGAAACGGCTGCAACAGGCTTGCAGGATGAAAGCTGCGAGGGGAGTCAGCTGCTGGCTGGTGGTGCCGGAGGGTAGAAGCTGGTGGCTGGAGATTCACCTTTGACCCTGGCGCTACTCACACAAACAGCCTTCTAACGCCTTGAATTACCCTTAAAAACGTAAATCCACGCTCCACACCGCTGCACACCATTTATCATGTGGGAGTTCGATACGTGGATTAGGGTAGAAATACTCACGTAGGCTGTTATACGTATATTGGCGATATGTGGAGAGAGACCTGCCAGCCGTTACCTATCTCCTTGCTACTACTCGATATACTGGCTAGCCGGGCTGCCCAGTACCCAGTGGGTCTTTGAATACTGCTGAGGTCAGCACAATATGAAAGACCGTGACTCAAGAGACGGTTGATCGTTGAGTCAGACGGTACTGGTAACTGGTTACTACTACTGAGACTGGTAACTGGTTACTACTACTGAGATATGTATATATATATATATTATATATATATATATATATATATATATATATATATATATATATATATATATATATATATATATATATATATATATATATATATATATATATATATATATATATATATATATATATGTATATATATATATATATATATATATATATATATATATATATATATATATATATATATATATATATATATATATATATATATATATATATATATATATATATATATATATATATATATATATATATATATATATATTCCTCTAAAGATGTGCGTAAAAGATCTTGAAATTGCTCATATTTTCCTGTTTATTTTTTCACTGTGGTATTTTATATACTCGCAGTCACATGTATACATGTATTGTGATTCCTTTATATATATATATATATATATATATATATATATATATATATATATATATATATATATATATATATATATATATATATATATATATATGGGTGTGTTAGTCAGTTTTTAAATAACGTGTATAGAGAGCTACCGAGAATGTTGCTTCACTGGGGTTCTGGGTAACTTATGTCGACGTTTCTTTCTCCTTAGTGCGGGTTATTTGTGTATTGTTCCAGTCACGGTATTGTGCCTTTTTGTTCTTCATACAAAAAGTACTTGAGATCAGTCGCTTCCGCAACAGCAAGTGGTCCAAGTATCTTTATTCTGGCTTCCAGATTGTGCCTCCTGAACGACATATAATCTGTGTATCATAAAACACAACTACAAAATTGGATAACAGTGCATAGTTATATAAATATTGGATGGAAAATATCTAACTACTGATATTAAAGTTAACCTTTGTGATGGCTATAATGGAGTTTTCCGAAGCCCGAACAAGGCTTTATGGACTGGCCAGAGTCCCAGACAGGGTAACTGGTTGCTGCGTCGTTCGTCCTCTGTGTGGCGTAGTTGGATTATAATTTCTATAGTAAAATGTCAGTTTTGAGAACATGAGTATCGATCTATTTATAAAGTTATAGGTAATGACAAGGTAGTTTATAATAAAAGCAAGCTGGTTAACCTTTCAACCAACAGTTGCTGCTGTCTGCAGATGACGTCAGTCTGCCACATTGTTGCTTGCTAATAAATGAAAATTGTCAATAATTTAAAGTATATACACTCCTCAAGGGAGCTTCCTTGACGCTGGTGAGGGACTCTTGATCTAGGGAATCGGATCTGTGCTCTAGTTCCCAGAATTAAGCCTAAATACCTTCCATCCCCCCAAAGGCGGTGTATAATCCTACGGGTTTAGCGCTTCCTCATGATTATAATAATAATGAAGCATATACATTACGGTAATTCAATGTACATACATTACTGTCATTAGCAGTGAATTCCATAAACAATAATTTCGCTACATAGTCTACAGTTCTATAATGATGGCAGCGACAGGAAGGATTGTCAAGTGCGAATATTCAGTTTAGGACATCAAATTGAGCTTCACTTGTTAAGAAAGAGGTTGTTTATCCACACTGTGTTATTTTTTTCAAAATCTTGAGGAGTGACTCGGTGAAGCCGGCTAAGTTAAAACTCCATTTCGGAGTGTCATCCCCTAACTTGCAAAAGAAGGATAAGGATTATTTGGAGCGGCCGTAATCAGCTCTTAAGCAGCAGCACCTTGACTCAACAGGTTCATTCCACGAGACGGCAAGCAACGCAGTGCACGCTTCCTACATTGTTGCATACGAAGTTGCACAGGCCAAGAAGCCTCATACGATTCTTGAGCAACTTTTTTTTCCCAGTGGAAAAGAGATGGTGCGACTTGTTCATGGCGAGGAAGCTAAATGATGAATGCATCTCTGACAACACAGTATCGAGAGAAATAAGAGACATCACAAAACATTTGTGACCAAGTAATATGTGTGATATAAAGAAGTCTCGTTTGTTGGCCATATAAGTGGATGAATCAGTCGATGTCACACCGTGCTCTCAACTATTGGTGCTCGCATGATACATGGTTGAGGGAGACTTCAAAGATTTTCTTATTCTGTAAGACTCCTGATACCACCACAAAGGCTGAGGATGTGTTCGAAATTATAAAAATAAATTTTGAAGAACATGGTTTGGATTGGATTGACGCTGGGCTCAATATCAGTCTTTGAAACCCTGCTGAAATAGTGCCCACCAGTGGCAACCGGTGGGCACTGTTCATAGGGAATCACTGGTATCAAAAACATTGCCGGAACACAGTTTTAAAAGGGCTGGTGAAGGTGGTCAATTACATTAAATCATGAGCTGTGAACACCAGACTCTTCAAAAGATTTTAATGTGGTGTTGTTCAGCACTTGTTTACGGGGGTTGTCAGCAGGGAATATACCCAACAGAATTTTTAAGTAATCGAGAGAGGAGTTGGATATATTTCTCTGTGCTCAAGGGAAAGAGGAATTCCGATATTTTTAAAATCTCGAACAAACTGAATCCTTAGCTGCAAGGAAAATGTACAAATCTGTTTTCTCACCAAGGCATTTCTTGACAAACTGGAACTCTTATTTGTAAGATTATAAGGCAATAATTTGGCTCAGTTTCCATGTGTGGCTACCATGCTCGGGGAAAAGGAAACCATTTGGACGGAAATTCTCGATCATTTACGGATCCTGCAGATTCTCTGGATCTGCAGGAGGAATTCTTGAATCAAAAAAATAATTTGGCGGCTCAAGACGAGCATCTGCAGTCAATCATGCAGGCATTTTCAACCAGCATGACTGGAAATTAACTAAATATTTCAACACATGCGATCAGATTAGCTTTGCCAGTGGTGTCAACTTGTGTGAAATTGAATCTGTGTTTGTTGGCATTAAGTCCAAACAGAGGAATCGGCTTATAGTGGAAAGTGATATTCGTTATTATTATCACCTGCCACTCCAAACATTGCAAAACTTCTCAGTGAAAAGAGAATTAAAAATTCTGTTAGTAAATAATTTTAAAACCAATATGTTTACTGTTTGCTCTTTTTATCATTTCTCAAAAACAACAACAACAACAACAACAGATGGATCATGATTTTTTTTATTGGCCTGGTAGTCCGTGGACTGAAGCGAGCTGAGAACCACTGATCTAGACTGTCACTGAGATTCTCATTCCTTTACCCATTCCCTGCATTACTTGTGAAGACGTATCCGCAGTTTTCAACACGATAGGCCTAGAGTAACCTCATTCTCCCCAACCCCTTCCCTGTGGGAGGTTGAAAATGATCGTTTGTTTTGCGATTAGGTTGTATAATATATATATATATATATATATATATATATATATATATATATATATATATATATATATATATATATATATATATATCAAAACAACCACTCTGAAAGAATAGAGAAATTCCAAGCGCTTTCGTGACTACTCACATTATCAAGGAACTATGAACGTAAAGCATCCAAGGAAGCTATATAAGGGGTCTGGCCAGCACCTCACTATCAGAATGAAAGTTAAGACACATGTGCAACATCTGGATATCTTTATTGTAGTAGACGTTTCGCCATCCAGTGGCTTTATCAATACAGATTCTAGGACATAATAGGAAGACAGTAGAACTATATACAAAAGATGAGGTAATCAGTCCCTCGGCCTTGGAGTTAGTGTTCACAGCATCGTGGTGGAGGAGAATCTGGAGCAAAGACAAGAAGACTTTGCTCCAGATTCTCCTCCACCACGATGCTGTGAACACTAACTCCAAAGCCGAGGGACTGATTACCTCATCTTTTGTATATAGTTCTACTGTCTTCCTATTATGTCCTAGAATCTGTATTGATAAAGCCACTGGATGGCGAAACGTCTACTACAATAAAGATATCCAGATGTTGCACATGTGTCTTAACTTTCATATTGTCGGTATTTTATACCTTTCTTGCACACCTCACTATCAGATCCCACAACGGTTAAACACCTGACGCCTGGGTAGAATAGTTTGTGGGTGAGTTGTGCAAAGGACCTATCCAAGTTGGGTCGGCGCGCGTCAGGTGTTTAACCGTTGTGGGATCTGATAGTGAGGTGCTGGCCAGACCCCTTATATAGCTTCCTTGGATGCTTTTCTTTCATAGTTCCTTGATAATGTGAGTAGTCACGAAAGCGCTTGGAATTTCTCTATTCTTTCAGAGTGGTCGTTTTGCATATTCTGAAATCACCTGTTTACTGTGATCTTAT
>NC_091344.1:19453945-19631445 GCF_038502225.1 Cherax quadricarinatus
AAAGGCAAAGGGGATAAAAGAGAGTGCAAAAATTATAGGGGGATAAGTCTGTTGAGTGTACCTGGTAAAGTGTATGGTAGAGTTATAATTGAAAGAATTAAGAGTAAGACGGAGAATAGGATAGCAGATGAACAAGGAGGCTTTAGGAAAGGTAGGGGGTGTGTGGACCAGGTGTTTACAGTGAAACATATAAGTGAACAGTATTTAGATAAGGCTAAAGAGGTCTTTGTGGCATTTATGGATTTGGAAAAGGCATATGACAGGGTGGATAGGGGGGCAATGTGGCAGATGTTGCAAGTGTATGGTGTAGGAGGTAGGTTACTGAAAGCAGTGAAGAGTTTTTACGAGGATAGTGAGGCTCAAGTTAGAGTATGTAGGAAAGAGGGAAATTTTTTCCCAGTAAAAGTAGGCCTTAGACAAGGATGTGTGATGTCACCGTGGTTGTTTAATATATTTATAGATGGGGTTGTAAGAGAAGTAAATGCGAGGGTCTTGGCAAGAGGCGTGGAGTTAAAAGATAAAGAATCACACACAAAGTGGGAGTTGTCACAGCTGCTCTTTGCTGATGACACTGTGCTCTTGGGAGATTCTGAAGAGAAGTTGCAGAGATTGGTGGATGAATTTGGTAGGGTGTGCAAAAGAAGAAAATTAAAGGTGAATACAGGAAAGAGTAAGGTTATGAGGATAACAAAAAGATTAGGTGATGAAAGATTGAATATCAGATTGGAGGGAGAGAGTATGGAGGAGGTGAACGTATTCAGATATTTGGGAGTGGACGTGTCAGCGGATGGGTCTATGAAAGATGAGGTGAATCATAGAATTGATGAGGGAAAAAGAGTGAGTGGTGCACTTAGGAGTCTGTGGAGACAAAGAACTTTGTCCTTGGAGGCAAAGAGGGGAATGTATGAGAGTATAGTTTTACCAACGCTCTTATATGGGTGTGAAGCGTGGGTGATGAATGTTGCAGCGAGGAGAAGGCTGGAGGCAGTGGAGATGTCATGTCTGAGGGCAATGTGTGGTGTGAATATAATGCAGAGAATTCGTAGTTTGGAAGTTAGGAGGAGGTGCGGGATTACCAAAACTGTTGTCCAGAGGGCTGAGGAAGGGTTGTTGAGGTGGTTCGGACATGTAGAGAGAATGGAGCGAAACAGAATGACTTCAAGAGTGTATCAGTCTGTAGTGGAAGGAAGGCGGGGTAGGGGTCGGCCTAGGAAGGGTTGGAGGGAGGGGGTAAAGGAGGTTTTGTGTGCGAGGGGCTTGGACTTCCAGCAGGCATGCGTGAGCGTGTTTGATAGGAGTGAATGGAGACAAATGGTTTTTAATACTTGACGTGCTGTTGGAGTGTGAGCAAAGTAACATTTATGAAGGGATTCAGGGAAACCGGCAGGCCGGACTTGAGTCCTGGAGATGGGAAGTACAGTGCCTGCACTCTGAAGGAGGGGTGTTAATGTTGCAGTTTAAAAACTGTAGTGTAAAGCACCCTTCTGGCAAGACAGTGATGGAGTGAATGATGGTGAAAGTTTTTCTTTTTCGGGCCACCCTATATATATATATATATATATATCTATATATATATATATATATATATATATATATATATATATATATATACACACACACACACACCGAACTGTTGCACATGTGTCTTACTCATCAACTTATTCTTGTCCTTCGTGACCCGATCATACCTAGTCTTGAAGCTGCAGATGATGTATGCCACCAACATGTCTGTGGCGTACCTCTACTACTCCGGACTAAATTCTAAAATAAGTTCAGTACAAACACGAGACTCCTTGTTGTCCAAGCTGAGTAAACATTATTAAACCAAACTGAACGTGTTCACACCCCTCCTCCCCCCCAACTGACCCACAATTTGGAGATAAACTGCCTGAAGATTACTCCCCAATTTTTGTATTGCGAAGAGCTTCAAATTTAGGTGATTTACAGGAACCTCTCCCTCCCCCCCTTCCTCCTCCCCTCCATTGTTGGGTTGGTCACACTCACCGTCACGTGAACTTTCACACACACGCATAATACCAACATGAAAATAATTTTAATTTTTAAACGAGGTGGAGGGGTAAATTTAGCCAAGTGGAAGGCCTCGGTCAGATGACCAAAAGCTCCAGTGGCGGGTCATATGAGTGAGACCAGCGTCAGGAAACACATGTCTTGGTTTCCTGACTAACCTAACCTAACACCAACTGTGTTAAAAAAAGATCGTTGTTGATCGATGCTGTTGTTCACACACCTTCGTTCATATTATGAGAGCTAATTCTCTCTCTCTCTCTCTCTCTCTCTCTCTCTCTCTCTCTTATACTCCATAATGGGTGAAGTACTTATAACTTATTTTTTACGAGTGTATCCTTCATATAAAACAGTCACTTTACTTAAGCCTCTTATACAAAATCTCGGTAATATAAACAGTCTCCGCGTAGCCTTTATTGCTAGTAATAAAACTAATAAATTTACAGCTTATTTGTTTTAACAAATTAAGTTGCAATTTGGAATGCATGCAGTGTACTTATGGTGCAGCATAACACCGGGATATATGCACGGAGACGTACATATATCTCAGTGTACATGCACCGTGGGGTGTATTTCACAGTGTATATACACCGGGTGTATATCTCAGTGTATATACACAGTTTACTTTGATCTCTACTTTAGGTATCAAAGTATTCTTGACTGGTGGTGAAGAGGTGACGTTCAGTTTTAATGATCTTAGTGTAAGAGATAAGCTTTAAACCCTGTTAATCAACCTGTGTTGCATCAGCTCTTTTTTTCCCCTCCATATTGAGTATATTTCTTAAATAGTTGTCGGTGTATAGTGGACATGCGCTATATTGAATTCTAGATAGATTTGTTTTTCCTGCTATGTTGACTGTACTGCTACTATGGGGGGACCTGCTGGCTCTTGATCCAAGGAACTGGACAAGAGGGCCAGTTCTTTGGGTTGAACCTGATGCTGTATAATCCGTACGAGTTTAGACCTTCCCTATAAATATAATAATAATATAGCAAGCTCTTTTAAAGCTTTTCTATATACTAATTTTTTTTATAAATGCGTTTGAAAAAAGCCCTTCCAAAATTTTGGATGGACTTTTTCAATCTCATTTACATAAAGGCCGCACTAAATAGAAGAGCCTTATAATAATGCTTATTGTTAATGAAATTCTTTAGACAGGTTCTCACACTCTGTATTAAACTTGAGAAAATAATCACTGTACGACTCTGGATAATCTTGACCAGTGTGGCTGCACCTGCATAAGTGAGATACTAAGAGAGAGGAACATAGGCAAGTATTGCAGACTCCCGCTCACACCTGGTACCTTCTAGCCTCCTTAAATGACAGTGTGTATATCAAGCAAGAATGTTGCTTAACCCGGATTCAAATAAATGCTAGATCAACGAGGCTGTGGGGGCCAGCGGGCCGCTAACGGCTATAGCCTGGTTAAACAGGGTCAACGAGGCAGTATGGCCCAGGCTAGGCTCTGTGGATAGGGTAAAAAAAAAAAGATAGTGGTCACAGATGTATCACTGGTGTTTTGTTGACTTATCACTTGACTGAAGTAATGATTATAGGATATTCTGTGACAATATATTGAATTATTAATATGGAATAATTAAGGTTCTGGCTCAGACGCGTCGTGGTGGTGGTGGTGCTGCTGCTGTTGGTGTAATGTGGTGGCGATTTAATGGCTGTAGTGGTGCTGTTACCACTGCTGGTTTTTGTGGTGGATGTAGAGGTGGTGGCAGTGCCGCTGCTACAGGCTGTGCTAACACTGGTGCTCCTAGTGATGGTGGCGTTGTCTAGTTGTGGGCAGATACACGTTACTTCGCCATCACACTCATGCGGTGTCACGCGCGGTAAACACCTCCACCGTCCTGTACCTCCTGGTTCATCACCATATATGTAAGTACCATGAACATAGCTCTGCTTCTGTAGCTACAAGTAGGTAGGTAGACACACACACACACACAGTGGGAGGTGGAAAGGGAGAGATCCGTGTTTGTCTATGGGCTAGACGAAGCTAAAGGGGAAACTTATGATGAAAGAAAGCAGGAGGAGAAAAAAGCGATTGAAGACATCATGAAGGTGATAGGCGAGGGGGACATGACCCAGGTGGCAAATTTTCGGAGAATCGGGTGGTTCACAAAGAAAAGGAATCGGCCTCTCAAAGTAATTTTCGAGGCAGAATCAACCCGAACCATGATCCTGCAGGAGAAAGCACGGCTGAGAGGCAAGCAGGAGTTCCGGAGTGTGTACCTCGATCGAGACAGAACACAGGACGAAAGGAAGACGATGAAAGAGAGAGTTCAAAAACGAAAGGAGAAATGGGAGGAAATGAAAAAGGAGAGCAGAACAACCCAGGATCAAATGGAAGGACAAGCACACCCCCAGAAACACCTGCAGAAGGACTCCAGCCACGACACCCCCAAGGCAACTGAACAATCCAAACCAACCATCACACACCGATCCCTCTGTTCCCACCCCCTGCACCACAGTTACAGTATTAGAACAGAAGTTGAAGGTTTGGTACACAAATGCAGATGGATTAACGAATAAACATGAGGAATGGCAAGAAAGAATCAATGAGAAGTCCCCAGACATCATAGCAGTTACAGAAACAAAACTCACGGAGACAATAACAGATGCAATCTTCCCACCAGGATACCAGATCACGAGGAAAGATAGAAGGGGCAGAGGGGGAGGTGGAGTTGCTCTGCTCGTAAAAAACAGATGGAAATTCGAGAAAATGGAAGGCATAGATGAGACGGGAGAAAGAGACTACATAGTAGGTACACTTCAGTCTGGGGAACACAAAGTGGTCATTGTAGTGATGTATAATCCACCACAGAACTGCAGGAGGCCAAGAGAGGAATATGAAGAGAGCAACAGAGCAATGGTGGACACACTTGCTGAGGTGGCAAGAAGAGCTCACTCCAGCAGAGCAAAGTTGCTGGTTATGGGGGATTTCAACCACAGGGAGATTGACTGGGAAAACCTGGAGCCACATGGGGGTCCCGAAACATGGAGAGCCAGGATGTTGGACGTGGTGCTGGAAAACCTCATGCACCAACATGTTAAGGACACTACCAGAGTGAGAGGGGAGGATGAACCAGCAAGATTGGACTTTGTGTTCACCCTGGGCAGCTCATTGAGGACATCAAGTATGAGAGTCCCCTAGGAGCTAGCGACCACGTGGCTCTGTGCTTTGAATACATAGTAGAGCTGCAAGTGGAGAGAATAACAGGAGTTGAATGGGAAAAGCCTGACTATAAAAGAGGGGACTACATAGGGTTGAAGAACTTCCTGCGGGAGGTCCAGTGGGACAGAGAACTGGCAGGAAAACCAGTAAATGAAATGATGGAATATGTAACAACAAAATGCAAGGAGGCAGTGGAAAGGTTTATTCCCAAGGGCAACAGTAACAACGGGAAGACCAGAACGAGCCCCTGGTTTACCCGGCGGTGTAAGGAGGCAAAAACAAAGTGCAATAGAGAATGGAAAAAGTACAGAAGGCAGAGAACACACGAAAATAGGGAGATCAGTCACAGAGCCAGGAATGAGTATGTGCAGGTAAGGAGGGAGGCCCAGCGACAGTATGAAAATGACATAGCATCGAGAATCAAGACAGACCCGAAACTGTTGTATAGCCACATCAGGAGGAAGACAACAGTCAAAGAGCAGGTGATCAGATTAAGGACAGACGGTGGAGAACTCACAAGAAATGATCAGGAGGTATGTGAGGAGCTGAACAGGAGATTTAAGGAAGTTTTTACAGTAGAGACAGGAAGGGCTGTGGGAAGACAGCACAGAAGGGAACATCAAGAGGGAACATACCAACAAGTGTTGGATGACATACGAACAACCGAGGAGGAGGTGAAGAAGCTCCTAAGTGACCTTGACACCTCAAAGGCGATGGGACTGGACAACATCTCCCCATGGGTCCTTAGAGAAGGAGCAGAGATGCTGTGCGTGCTTCTAACCACAATCTTCAACACATCCCTTGAAACTGGGCAACTACCTGAGAAATGGAAGACAGCTAATGTAGTCTCCATATTTAAGAAAGGAAACAGAAATGAGGCGCTAAACTACAGACCTGTGTCTCTGACATGTATTGTGTGCAAAGTCATGGAGAAGATTATCAGGAGGAGAGTGGTCGAACACCTGGAAAGGAACAAGATTATAAATGAAAACCAGCATGGGTTCATGGAAGGCAAATCGTGTATCACAAACCTCCTGGAGTTTTATGACAAGGTAACAGAAGTAAGACACGAGAGAGAGGGGTGGGTAGATTGCATTTTCCTAGACTGCAGGAAGGCCTTTGACACAGTTCCCCACAAGAGATTAGTGCAGAAGCTGGAGGATCAGGCGCATGTAACAGGGAGGGCACTGCAATGGATCAGGGAATACCTGACAGGGAGGCAGCAACGAGTCATGGTACGTGAAGAGGTATCATAGTGGGCGCCTGTGACGAGCGGGGTCCCACAGGGGTCAGTTCTAGGACCAGTGCTATTTTTGATATATGTGAACGACATGACGGAAGGAATAGACTCTGAAGTGTCCCTGTTCGCAGATGATGTGAAGTTGATGAGAAGAAATTAAATCGGATGAGGATGAGGCAGGACTGCAAAGAGACCTGGACAGGCTGGACATGTGGTCCAGTAACTGGCTTCTCGAATTCAATCCAGCCAAATGCAAGGTCATGAAGATTGGGGAGGGGCAAAGAAGACCGCAGACAGAGTGTAGGCTAGGTGGACAAAGACTACAGACCTCACTCAGGGAGAAAGACCTTGGGGTGACCATAACACCGAGCACATCACCGGAGGCACACATCAACCAAATAACCGCTGCAGCATACGGGCGCCTGGCAAACCTGAGAATAGCGTTCCGATACCTTAATAAGGAATCGTTCAAGACACTGTACACTGTGTATGTTAGGCCCATACTGGAGTATGCAGCACCAGTCTGGAACCCACACCTGGTCAAGCACGTCAAGAAGTTAGAGAAAGTACAAAGGTTTGCAACAAGGCTAGTCCCAGAGCTCAGGGGAATGTCGTACGAGGAAAGGTTGAGGGAAATCGGACTGACGACACTGGAGGACAGAAGGGTCAGGGGAGACATGATAACGACATACAAGATACTGCGGGGAATAGACAAGGTGGACAGAGATAGGATGTTCCAGAGAGGGGACACAGGGACAAGGGGTCACAACTGGAAGCTGAAGACTCAGACGAGTCACAGGGACGTTAGGAAGTATTTCTTCAGTCATAGAGTTGTCAGCAAGTGGAACAGCCTAGCAAGTGAAGTAGTGGAGGCAGGAATCATACATAGTTTTAAGAAGAGGTATGACAAAGCTCAGGAAGCAGAGAGAGGGAGGACCCAGTAGCGATCAGTGAAGAGGCGGGGCCAGGAGCTGAGTCTCGACCCGTGCAACCACAATTAGGTGAGTACACACACACACACACACACACATCTGAAGCGCACATCAACCAAATAACTGCTGCAGCATATGGGCGCCTAGCAAACCTCAGAACAGCATTCCGACATCTTAATAAGGAATCGTTCAGGACCCAGTACACCGTGTACGTTAGGCCCATATTGGAGTATGCGGCACCAGTTTGGAACCCACACCTAGCCAAGCACGTAAAGAAACTAGAGAAAGTGCAAAGGTTTGCAACAAGACTAGTCCCAGAGCTAAGAGGTATGTCCTACGAGGAGAGGTTAAGGTAAATCAACCTGACGACACTGGAGGACAGGAGAGATAGGGGGGACATGATAATGACATACAAAATACTGAGAGGAATTGACAAGGTGGACAAAGACAGGATGTTCCAGAGATTGGACACAGTAACAAGGGGACACAGTTGGAAGTTAAAGACACAGATGAATCACAGGGATGTTAGGAAGTATTTCTTCAGCCACAGAGTAGTCAGTAAGTGGAATAGTTTGGGAAGCGATGTAGTGGAGGCAGGATCCATACATAGCTTTAAGCAGAGGTATGATAAAGCTCACGGTTCAGGGAGAGTGACCTAGTAGCGATCAGTGAAGAGGCGGGGCGAGGAGCTCGGACTCGACCCCCGCAACCTCAACTAGGTGAGTACACACACACACACACACACACACACACACACACACACACACACACACACACACACACACACACACACACACACACACACACACACACACACACACACGCGCAAAGGATGAGCAGAATGTGGGGAAGGTAACAGGTGGGATTTCCCAAGGAACAGTACTAAGGCAATTACAATTTCTAATACATGTAAAGGATTTGGTAAGAGGGGATCAGATCCTGTGTATTGTTGTTTACTGATGGTGAGAAGAATCAGAACACGAGTTTATATGAACAGGCTACTAGTACACTTAGACAAACAAGTCGTTACCTTAGTTCAGCCCGAACAATTGCAAAATCATTGAAATGAAGTATAGACTGGGAGAAGGCTCTAGGAGCGACCGCAACACCGATCACCGTGTCACTAATGTTACATGTAAACAGAGCAATGTCAGTAGCACGTACTAGGTTACCTAGTCTTGGATCTGACTTCTGAAACATCAGTGAGTTAGATGATATAAAGCAGGCAGGATCAGCATGAGGCCTACACGTGACAAAGGCTTGTGAAGAGGCTGTTGAATGTTCACGAGATTACAACTATGTGAATCCAGGAAATGAGAAGCATAAACAGTGAGGAAATTATATAGGAACTGAGGCTTAACAACTGAAAAGAGACACAACGACGTACAAAATACTCAAAGGATTGCAGAGAGTGAACTTGTACAGACTAAAAAAAAAAAAGACATACAGAGGCGAGAGGGCTTAGATGTTAGAAAATTCAGTACATAGTTTCATGAGTAGATATAATGGGACAAACCAGTAATACCACCCCATTGAAGGCTAAGAGACGGGGCCAGGAACCGAGACTCGACCCCCACAGCCACAATTCAGTGAATACACAACTCGTGGAAGGTTGCATTAGCTTGGGTTTCCCCAACAGGTCACATTGGTCTCCTACTGAATACAGACACTAACATACAAGCACATACACCATTTTTATTTAGAAGACGAATTATATAGTATGTACATGATATAAAAGGCTATATCATCCTCTTATTGTGCCAGCATGAAGGAATATTGTATGTTAATTCCGTGAAGGAGGAACAGGTTGCTGTGGGAGGGTGAAGCAGCGAAGGTGACCCCTGGGCTAGCCTTAGCTGGGGAACCTCCAGCCTTCCCTGCCAGCCTCCCTGCCTTGCCATGCACTGCACTGCAATGTCGTGCCAGCCTCCCTGCCCAGCCCTGCCCTGTAACCTTCCACCAAATTCACTTCCAAGTATATACACAATGTTTCCTTGTGTATGCTTCTCAGAGTGTAATACGTACATTCACTACCAAGGACAAGCACAAAAAGGGGCGTTCTCTAGCTGAATTATGAGCTTTTATTTCTTGTGTATGATTAGGTGTCTGGGCTGGTTATGTGATGGTATCTTGGATGTGAGCGAGGTCACTGATACCATCTTTGAAGGTTTAGTACTAAAGCTAGAGTTTTCCACAGCCATCTTGGCGTGAGATTCGTCTTAAAAAAAAAAACTGCATTTGCTCACATTGGTGTCCATGATAACGTTCCTAGTGTGGAAACATTCCTAGTTGGATGAATATTATTGCTGGCATGGTGTATTTGTTAGAGCACTGGCCTGCTTGTTTGACGACTGGCTTGTCATGAGTTTGAATCTTGTCTGTTCCATGAGTCAGAATCCACTTATTATGGAATTACCTGTGTGATGAGTTTCCTTGAATTCTGCCATCCATCTCTCTCTCTCTCTCTCTCTCTCTCTCTCTCTCTCTCTCTCTCTCTCTCTCTCTCTCTCTCTCTCTCTCTCTCTCTCTTTCTCTTTCTCATTATGTTGAAAGCCGATCAATGTTGAGGCGGCCGCTCACCCACACCCATTACTGGGCACGCCTCTCAGAAATCTGGGATGTCTCGTGTGTGTGTGTGTGTGTGTGTGTGTGTGTGTGTGTGTGTGTGTGTGTGTGTGTGTGTGTGTGTGTGTGTGTGTGTGTGTGTGTGTGTTGGTGTTGCTAGCGGGTTATCCATAGCAACATACTGGAACGTCATGGTGGGTTCCACAGTGATGGGGGTGTAAAGTGGTCGTGTATAGGTAGTGACGGTGATGTCTTCGTTAGGTTAAAATTTCTCCTGACGCTGGTTATATGGTGACCCGATCAGTAGGTAAACAACCACTGGTGTACCCGTGCTGGGTATCCACACCGTCACACACCCACATTAAAGGATCACACAGTGTGTGATTGTTTATTGTAAACTAAGGTAGGCCATCCATGACATCAAGAAGAAAGGTTTTTAATAACATAATCACTGGTTGTATAGTACTTACGGGCTTACCTTTAATATACCTCTGATGAGTTCCAAGAGTTTTTCTGCTCCCAGAGTCCGGTCATCTTTAGTGCATTCCATTGAATAGTAGTAGCAACAGCAGTAGTAGCAGCAACAAAAGTAGCAACAGTTGTAGTAAAAGTAGTAGCACAGAAGTAGTAACAGAAGTAGTAGCAACAGTAGTAATAACAGTAATAGCAGCAGTAGTAGTAGCAACAGTAGCAGTAGTAACAACAGTAGTAGTAGCAACAGTAGTAGTAACAGCAGTAGTAGGAACAGTAGTAGTAACAGTAGTAGTAGGAGTAATAGTAATAGATCATAAGTGGTAGATTACCGCCACTTCCAGTCTAGCTTAATAATTTAATCCTATGTATCACTAATTACTTGCCAATTACCAAAACATTGTAACGAGGTTCAAAAGTCAGGTTTATTTTCCACTGTAGATAGTTTTCATAAAAGGCAAAATATAATACCATGAAATAATAAATAATACAGATCAAGTTGATTAGGCATTTAGATTATAGATAAACTATAATGTGAAATATGGTTCTGTAATATTTATAAATAAATGAGGGGAGTTATGGGTCAGATTAAAGGGTAAATTGAAATACTTTACAATAAGTGTTTCATTATCTGGAAGAACACCAATATAAAGTCTCAGTATACAGGTACTGGTAATTATCAGCAGGATATATTACGTCTTAATCATACCAGGAAGACGATGATGTTATGCTGGAGGGACAGAGCAGCACTGCCAGAGCCCAGAGATGGATTCAGGACACAGTACTCTATATTGAGGAAATTCTCAGCCATGCTAAAAGTTGAAGGCAATGGAAGGATAAGCCAGTGGAAGGCCTTGGTCAGATGACGAAAAGCTTCAGTGGCGTGTCATCATATGACTGAATCCCGCGCCAGGAAACATTTGTCCTGTTTCCTGACGAACATTACCTAATGTAATGTCATTTAAGCGAGTACTTGCGTATAAACACCTTGATAACATTACTTTTTTTGGCTGAATTTATTTTAATTTTTCTCTTTTAACCCAATACTAAATATGACCGAGAACCTTTCACTGAATGACTTTTGTTTTTACAATAAAAAAAATTAGCAGCTATTGGGTCTCAAAAATTTATTGCGACCGTATCGACATTTCTGCCGATTGCCAGCTCTTATCTAATTATTTCCGGTCTACCTTTATTTTTAGTCTATACTTCCCGAGCTATTATTATAAGCGGTGTGCAGCGGATGCTGCCTCTGATAACAAAGTAACATTAAAACTAGCATGGGGTTAAGTCCTCAGTGCGGTTGAGTCTGACACCATAACACGCAACATGATCCATAATGTTTCTCAGGACCACTTTCACACTGAAAGCCACAAAAAATATGATTCTGGTAAAACACTTGATCTAAGGAAGTGGACACGCTTCCTCCTCCTCGAATTAAACGTGATTATTTCCCATTGCCCAGGCGCTGTGATGATGATGATGATAATAATAATAACAGTGGACTTGGTTTAAGTGGGTGTTGATATTTAGATGTGATATAAACAACAATTTCTTGGAAATCGACTGGACTTTGTGACCGCCTCTATCACACCCATGTATGTTCTGACCACACGAGGGATAAAAATCGATCGTGTGGTCAGAACATACAGGTGGAGAATGACATAGCCTGAAACTATGCTTGAGGGCCACTGGTGTGCCGGGCTGGGAAGAAACATTGTAACCAGGCTGCCTAGTTTTTGAGGCATCTGTGGCCGAGTGGTCTAGAGCGTCAGTTGGGGAACCTTACCAGCCTCCCCTGACATGATTTCGAATCCTAATGTGTGTGTGTGTGTGTGTGTGTGTGTGTGTGTGTGTGTGTGTGTGTGTGTGTGTGTGTGTGTGTGTATACACTCGCCTGTATGTGGTTACAGAGGCCGAGAGTCAGGTTCTTTGTGGATATATGTGTGGGTGGGGTGGAATTTGTGTGGGGGGGATGTCTGTGGGGGGATGTGTGTGTGGGGGGATGTGTGTGGGGGATGTGTGTGTGGGGGGATGTGTGTGGGGGGATGTGTGTGTGGGAAGGGGTGTTAGTTACCAGTTGTCAAAGGCACTTGTCGATATACACTTGGCCTTTTTTTATGTGTTTGTGAGTATGGGGGTGGGTGGATGTTTATGGGGAAGATGAGTGGATGTGTGTATAAGGGGAAGATGAGTGGATGTGTGTATAAGGGGCTCACTTAATGTGGTGCCTTTTATAGTGGCTAAGAATGACGGGCTTTTTGGGAGCCCTGAAGGTCGTAACTTGTAAGATGTGGGTATAGTGATTCTCTCTCTCTCTCTCTCTCTCTCTCTCTCTGCAACAGGTGCTAGTACTCAGGTATCATGACTGCCATCATTAGCACTATCCTAAACGCATTGCTGAATCTTGACGATATCCTCATCGCCCTACTGAAGTCTCTCAGCTCAGGGTGACATATTTCATGATTTCATGTATGCAACCCAGGTAAGTCCAGCAACTCCAGGTAGGTAGGCCCATCCTGTGTGTTCTAGTAACTTATTCAGAATACGGTAGCTAAACATACCGAGTGTTCCACCACTGTCGCATTAGTATAGAATACAGTAGCTACAGTACATACTGTGAGTGTTCCTACACTAGCTCTCATACAGCATAGGGTAGCACCGTACTGAGGGTGTTTCTGCAGTGTAACTCAAGTAAAATAGGGCATCTCTGCACACTGCGCGTGTTCCTACACTGTAATTCTCTTCTGCCCAAGTTAGGTTTAATAAAAAATAAATATGGAAAACGCAGTTCTTGTCTCCCGAAACCAAAATAATGCTGGGCAGATGGCACCAGCACGAGACACTGGTCTACCAGGGTAACATTATGGTGTTAAACTTACCACATCGTCATTATTGATGCCCTCACCGCAACTCTGCGTTTGTTGGCTTGTTCTTGCTACGGTGCTGAGAAAATGTGTAGTGTTGGGTTCATTATAGGTAATAATCTGCTTGTAGTTACCTTAGGATGCTTCTTGGCACGGTGGAAGAGCATTTGACGGATAGCAAGAAGACTGACTGCATCGGGTATGGCGGGACGGTTGGATAAGTCTCCTAACATCTGCCACTGTTCGCCTAGCAAATACATTTCTTGGAGATAGTCGGCTGATGTGGGATCACTTCTTGGTGAATGACCTATTAGAATTCCAGTGAATATAAGCCACTGATTTTCTTAGGTTATTTGGTAATATTACGTCTTCAAGGGTAATACTCCAAATAATGTTGTATATGCTCTTATGTCCTGTCTTTAGTTTGTATATATGTAGTTTATCATTTTTAAAACGTTTTCAGTCATTGCTTCACTAACAACCATTGGTGAAATGCCTATGATTTTAAACTGATGGAAGATAGAGGTATGGGTGTGTGTGGGAAACAAGCAGGTTGCAACACTAGGGTTGGAAACAGTAAATGTATAAAAGGCATTCAGCATGAAGTTATAAATAAAGACAATAGAACAGGTCAGAAAACAAAGGGGGACAGCAGAGGGCAGCAAGGGACTAGCTCCCTTAAGGTTTACTATACTAATAGCAGGAGTGTTAGAAATAAGATAGATGAGCTAAGATTAATTGCAAGTGCAGGAAACATAGATATTATTGCTATAACAGAGACCTGGCTCAATCTGAAAGATAGAGAGATGCCCTCTGAATGTCACATACAAGGCTATAAATTATTCCACACTGACAGGGTCAACAGGAAAGGTGGTGGAGTAGCGATGTATGTCAGAGACAATTTAAATTGTTGTGTTAGACAAGATATTAAATTAGAAGCGTCAGCCACTGAATCTGTTTGGTTACAGCTTCTCGAGGGCCGAGAAAAACTAATTTTGGGTGTGATTTACAGGGCCCCAAATCTTGATAGGGAGTGCAGTAAACTTCTATGGGACGAAATTCGTAAGGCATCTACATACGAAAATGTTGTGCTAATGGGAGATTTCAACTATAGACAGATTGACTGGAGCAATTTGACAGGAAATTTAGAGTCGGGTGACTTTCTTGATACGATCCAGGATTGTTTTTTAAAACAGTTTGTGACAGAGCCAACTAGGGGAAATAACCTCCTTGACTTGGTTCTTGCCAGTAGGGAAACACTAATTAATAATCTTGAGGTTAATGATGAGCTTGGGGAGAGTGATCACAAATCACTCAGTTTTAACATATCATGGAATTCCCCTAATAATGGCAATCAAGTCTCCGTCCCTGACTTTCGCTTGGCTGATTTCATAGGACTGAAAAATTACTTAGGTGGGCTGAACTGGAATGACCTGACTAGGGGTCAGGTAGGTGGTGATGGTTGCCGATATGATGCTTTCCAGGGCATAGTTCTAGCTGCTCAGTCAAATTATGTTCCAAATAGGGAAATCAGATCAAACAAAAATGATCCTAAATGGATGAACAATAGATTAAAATATCTGATTGGTCAAAAGAGAGGCATATATAGGCAAATCAAAAGAGGAGAGGGGCAATTAAGAAATCGATATATTCAGTTAAAGAGAGAAATAAAAAAGGGAATTAGAAAAGCAAAAAGAGATTATGAGGTTAAAGTTGCAAGAGAATCGAAGACTAACCCAAAAGGATTCTTTCAGGTATACAGAAGTAAGATCAGGGACAAGATAGGCCCACTCAAAAGTTCCTCGGGTCAGCTCACTGACAGTGATAAGGAAATGTGTAGAATTTTTAACACATACTTCCTCTCAGTTTTTACACAGGAGGATACCAGTGATATTCCAGTAATGATAAATTATGTAGAACAGGACGATAAT
Source organism: Cherax quadricarinatus (assembly GCF_038502225.1). Taxonomy (NCBI): domain Eukaryota; kingdom Metazoa; phylum Arthropoda; class Malacostraca; order Decapoda; family Parastacidae; genus Cherax; species Cherax quadricarinatus. Next base: position 19,469,162 of record NC_091344.1, read on the forward strand.
AAACTGTGCACTATTAGGGTCACAAGTGACATGGTCCTTAGGCAAATAGATAAATTAAAACCTAACAAATCCCCAGGCCCTGATGAACTGTATGCAAGGGTTCTAAAGGAATGTAAAGAGGAGCTTAGCACACCTTTGGCTAATCTTTTCAACATATCACTACAAACTGGCATGGTGCCAGATAAGTGGAAAATGGCAAATGTGATACCTATTTTCAAAACAGGTGACAGGTCCTTAGCTTCGAACTATAGACCAATAAGCCTAACCTCCATAGTGGGAAAATTTATGGAATAAATAATTGCCGAGGCAGTTCGTAGCCACCTTGAAAAGCATAAATTAATCAACGAATCTCAGCATGGTTTTACAAAGGGACGTTCCTGCCTTACGAATTTATTAACTTTTTTCACTAAGGTATTTGAGGAGGTAGATCATGGTAACGAATATGATATTGTGTATATGGACTTCAGTAAGGCTTTTGACAGGGTCCCACATCAGAGACTATTGAGGAAAATTAAAGCACATGGAATAGGAGGAGAAATTTTTTCCTGGATAGAGGCATGGTTGACAAATAGGCAGCAGAGAGTTTGCATAAATGGGGAGAAATCAGAGTGGGGAAGCGTCACGAGCGGTGTTCCACAGGGGTCAGTGTTGGGCCCCCTGCTGTTCACAATCTACATAAACGACATAGATGAGGGCATAAAGAGCGACATCGGCAAGTTTGCCGATGACACCAAAATAGGCCGTCGAATTCATTCTGACGAGGACATTCGAGCACTCCAGGAAGATTTGAATAGACTGATGCAGTGGTCGGAGAAGTGGCAGATGCAGTTTAATATAAACAAATGCAAAGTTCTAAATGTTGGACAGGACAATAACCATGCCACATATATTGGCTTAAGCCGGTAGGGACTTGGACCTGCCTCGCATGGGCCAGTAGGCCTTCTGCAGTGTTCCTTCGTTCTTATGTTCTTATGTTCTTATGTTCAAATGTTGCTTCCGATTCTTTTAATTTTATGAAATACAAGCCACATGGAGATGGAAATCTTTAGCTAAAGATCTTTCGCACTGTGCGTCGTCAGTAGCTATGTTCTGCAGTGTCATTAAGATCGCCTGTTTGCACTTATATATATATATATATATATATATATATATATATATATATATATATATATATATATATATATATATGCAATATTTATGATTTGTTCATGGTAGTTTGACGGTTCCAGTAACTCAGTATTTGACAGATTTGACTTTTTCCCAGGTATGAAATTTCAGCGAGTGTACTTGACTATCTGTGTGGTAGCTGGGGTCGATTCATATGTATAGCTTGTGTGTACTCACCTAGTTGTACTCACCTAGTTGAGGTTGCGGGGGTCGAGTCCGAGCTCCTGGCCCCGCCTCTTCACTGATCGCTACTAGGTCACTCTCCCTGAGCCGTGAGCTTTATCATACCTCTGCTTAAAGCTATGTATGGATCCTGCCTCCACTACATCGCTTCCCAAACTATTCCACTTACTGTGTGTGTGTCCAGATAACTTGATATGCATAAAGCTTGTTGCATTTTGAAAAGCATCTGGTTTAGGTGGGAACTTTCCTGAATTCCTGGTGAGACAGTTAACCCACTGTAATATATGGAGACATATCACTCTGGACTGCTTGAACCTCTCGCTGAATAAAAGATATTCAAGAAGTGTGTCACTATTAATATATAATTGCTTCATTTTTATATTCATTACAAAGTTCATCAGAATTTGTATTTATTCAGTTAAAGTTTTATATCCAGTTATTTAGAACATTTTAATTTAGGAAATTTAGGAAGGACAGAGAGAGTGCTAGTGAAGAGCGACCGCCAGCCAGCACTGACTGACACCCAGTGGGTATCACCCAACCCTGTGGTAGCCACCCATGGGTGCTGCCCAACCTCTCGTACCGCAACCTTAACTTCATGTATTCTCTTTCCGCATTTCCTCGCTTACACTCATAGTTTAGAAATTTGGTTGACTCATACTTAATATAGTAATCTGGATACTAATTAACTGTGTAACAAGGAAGAACGGGTTTTGTTTGTGGTTGTGGTGCTGCCCTCTGGTGACGGCAGTGAGAAGTATCGATCAATTCACTGGGAGAGATGGCTTCAACCTCGAAGGATGCAACTAGTTCAGCAAAGAAGAAAAAAGGTGCTTAAATTGTGTCTTTCGGTATCAGATATTCTATGGACTCACCCCTATTAAAAGAGTAAGGCTGAGTGTGCATGCCACGTCGGAAAAGCGCGTGGAAAGTTATTTAATAGGGCAGAAATTGCGATAATGTGGTGGTGGAGGGGTGGCAGAGGCCTGGCCGTGTAAGGGCTTAGGGTTGTTCCCTCCGCAGATGATGATTGTGTTTTCACGGTTATGATAAGAAAATGTGTCTCCAAATTGGTGGTTCTGTGCGTAGTTGAAAGCCATGAAGGCTTCTGGCACTGGAAAATATAAGAGATCTAGTCGGAAGGCCTCACAGTGGTAAATGAAATAGTTCTTACCCAACAAGGAACGAGAAAGCCTAAAATGGATTGACTGCTGTGGAAAATCTTGTACGAAAATACACTAGTGTTATTACCAGAGCTGTTTTGTAATAGATTTGAAACTTATAAAATGCACTAAGAGATCTTCAATTTGATACTCTTACGTTTTTGTATAGTGTATTTAATGCTATTGAAAAGTTATGTGGTTAAAGTATGTAGAGCTGTCAGAGGAAGAGTTAATAATGTCATAAAAATGCAGGACAGCAGACAATGTGTGTTAGTTATTTCACAAAATTCGTTGCATCTTTGAAAATGTATAAAACGAACTTAGATATCAAACGCAAGATATGATAATGGTGTATTGGCAAATTGCATCCTCGTTGCAATATATATATATATATATATACATTGCAACATATATGTTATATTTACAACCGCTGGATGGAAGAAAACCAGGAAAATATTGGAAAAAAAAGATGAGTAAAAGGCAAAGAGGACCTCCAGTATAAAAGTGAAACTGTTTACCTATTAATCAGTGACAAACGTAGAGGTGTATTACGTAGATAATGTACACAGGCTACACAGATGGTTCTAACCGCACTGCAGCTCTTTCAGTGGTGAGTAATGGATACAGATACACTGATAACATGGTAAAGATAAAACCATGGCTATTGCAATGAATTCGTCACGAACCTTTAACTTAGCAGAAATGGGTTTGTGTACAAGGAAGCAACATTAGTGCACTCTGAAATATGGATCAATATAAAGGACTTGTTTAGCCCTGACTTTTTTAAGATATCAAGCGGATGTACAGGTTAAGAAAACATATACTGCTTCAGTGTGACTGTGCAAGTTTTTGCTTAATGGTGATTGAGAAGTTTAAACTAAATTAAATGCATTTCGTGCGACGTTGTGATAAAAAGTTCGGTAATCGATGTATGGCAATATGATAACACGTGAGTACCAGTAGAGGATATGCACTTTTCATTTCAACACGAGGAGGATTGAAGCAGGCTGTGGTAATGTTATTCGAGCAGACGGTAGAGTTAATTCAGCTATTTATCAAATTCCACTTTTCTTCCAAATATTAATTTTCCTCTCCTTGACGTGTATTAAATCTCCTATTTCTAAGATGTTAGTTTTGTCCTCTTGATTGTGACTAGCTACGTAAGAATGAAGGAGCATAATAAGGCCTACTGGTCCAAGCTTAGGCACGTCCTACTGGCCCATACTCAATTAGGTCCTACTCTTATCTACCCAGTCCCATTCGTATATTTATCTAACTCATTTTTTAAGCTACCATTTCTCCATACCCCTCTTCAGTTACAGTGATTTACTGCAGTTGTTACATTACATCCTGGTTTAAAACGTAATTGCTTTCCTGGTAAATGTACCTAATTTCTCACGAAGGCATTATTCATTCACCACGTATCAGGCAAGTGTGGTTTCATCTTGTTTTGCTCTCCACATGCCTCAAGGCCACAGTTTTTTTTTTTTTTAACCATTAACGTTATTAGGCTTCCCTCTGGCTGCTGTAAAGTCTAATATGTGATTTTGTGAAGGACAGTGGTTGGTTGTAGCATTTTTATTTTTTATCCAAGGCGTACTGTGGATAGTAGCTAAGTAAGCAGGTTGCAGAGCAAATCTTATTGGGACATCCTTTCAGAGTGAGGAACTTTATCAATCTCTACACGGTGAAACATTATACCATCAGAAGCTTGAGCTGCAGTCTGGTTTTTATCGCCATTTGTTTACACTCGAGAATGTAATATTCCTTAGTCGCTTATCAACGTTGAACTGCCCACACGACTTAGACGCTCATCTTGACCAGCATAATAATAATAATAGGCTAAAATTGAGTTTTGGGGCTTCAACGAATTGATCCTTTATTTTCATCTCTATACCATATGTACCCCTCAAGGAAGGTTCCTTGATGTTGGTGAGGGGCTCTTGATTTAGGGAATTGGATCTGTGCTCCAGTTCCCCGAATTAAGCCTGAATGCCTTCCACATCCCCCCCAGGCGCTGTATAATCCTCCGGGTTTAGCGCTTCCCCCTTTATAATAATAATAATAATAATAATAATAATAATAATAATAATATACCATATGTAATATATTCATAGCCTGGCAAAAAATAGTTATTGTTCCAATTTTTAAATAGTGGAGATATTAGCACCAGTATTATTTTTGTTGGAGGTATACCTGGAGAGGGTTTCAGGGGTCAACGCCCCCACGACCCGGTCTGAGACCAGGCCTCGTGGTGGATCAGGGTCTGATCATCCAGGCTGCTGGCCTCGCTTGAATCAACGTACGAACCACAGCCCGGTTGGTCAGGTATTGACTTTAGATGCCCGTCCAGCGCCTTCTTGAAGACAGCCAGGGGTCTATTGGTAATCCCCCTTATGTATGCTGAGAGGCAGTTGAACAGTCTTGGGCCCCTGACGCGGTAGAGGGTATCTGGTAAAATATATGCCAGGCCACTCAGCACGCTGTTTGCTGGCAAATAATTTCGACATTTAAGTAATAATAATAATGTGTATTTTGATTTTCTTGTGACCTGTTTTCACAGCTTTTTTACTTCCGCACGGCCCTGGGACAGCCATCTCGTCAGATTTTTATAATTTATATTTTTTATTCTGAAGAAATTTATTTTTTGAAGTACTCTTACTGTTGGTATTTACATATCTTGGCATTTTGTCCCAACATGGCTTTAACCCAATAAACCAGAGTCCTTTATTGGAGGCAAAACCTGAACAAGGAATTAACACATTAATGTCAAGATTCCAAGCAACTGACTATGCATGTAGGTCACAGAAAACAATGTTATGAAGCCTACTGGTGAATCTAAGAGTATATATATATATATATATATATATATATATATATATATATATATATATATATATATATGTATATATAATGTATGTGTAAATTGACATTGTATGCAAATTATGTTTTGCATCACGACTAACTTGTAAACTTAACGTTACCTTTGAAGACGTGAACGTAATATTTGTTTAACACCAATAAAATATATTAATTCCGAGAGATTTTACCTGATTTTCAGAGCTAATGCAACACTGCTTGTTTGGCCAAACTATCGTTGCTCAGTAAGCCAAGATCGTAAGCCATTCCTTAAAAGCACGATAAATATATTGAGTTATGCAGCTCTGGGTGAACATACCTTATGAGGAACGCTAGGTTAGTTAATTGGGTTCGAAGCCTGTCGACTATACGAAGGTCATTAAGGCTGTTCAGCACCAGCCAAAGAATACGTAATCCCTAAATTTGGGATTAAAGTAAACTCAGTGTAGGTACACCAAGAAATACATGCCTCTTAATTTATAAAACCTCTGATTGGAACGCTTGGTTGGGTGGTTTGCTAATTAGGTTTAAGGCCTATCGATTACACAAGTGTCATTAAGGCTACACATAACCTGTTCGCCAGTCAAGAATAGTTTAATCTCTCAAATAGCGATAGAAGTAAACTCACATTATTATTATTATAATCAAGGGGGAAGCACTAAACCCGTAGGATTATACAGCGCCTATGGGGGGATGGAAGGCATTCAGGCTTAATTCAGGGAACTGGAGCACAGATCCAATTCCCTAGATCAAGAGCCCCTCACCAGCGTCAAGGAGCCTTCCTTGAGGGGTGTAAACTCACAGCGTATGTTCACTGCGAGATACACACCTCTCGGTGTATAAATTCTTGAAGTGCTAGTCACCGCCGCCACCTTGCATACCCATAGCACGTTCGTTCTACTTCCCTGCCAGTCTGAGAGTTTTCATATTCAGGTTTTCAACAGCAGCAACTGTTATTTAATAGCTAGTTGTAATTGGCTTCATGTTTCACTATCATCTACCAATGTTTTGCAGCGCTGAATGACCCTTACGAATTTAGCGCTTCACATGATTACAAAATACCAATAATAATAATAATAATAATAATAATAATAATAATGCAAACTGTGTACTCCTGAGCGGGTATGTGGTGAGTAGTACAAGTGTTGCGCAACTAGTATGATGCAAGAGAACCGGTCCTTTAATGCCGATATGGCATGTAGAACGCTGATAGCACTTGGTGATAGCACCATGGGTGATCTTTAGTAAGTGGCGGCGGCCCACACGCCAGCACCAGGTCATAATCCAGAATGAAAGGCTACCTGGAGGTTATTCCGGGGATCAACGCCCCCGCGGCCCGGTCCACGACCAGGCCTCCCGATGGATCAGGGCCTGATCAACTAGGCTGTTACTGCTGGCCGCACGCAGTCCGACGTACGAGCCACAGCCCGGCTGATCCGGCACCGACTTTAGGTATCTGTCCAGCTCTCTCTTGAAGGCAGCCAGGGGTTTATTGGCAATTCCCCTAATGCTTGATGGGAGGCTGTTGAACAGTTTTGGGCCCCGGACACTTATGGTGTTTTCTCTTAGTGTACCAATGGCGCCCCTACTTTTTATTGGCGGCATTTTGCATCGCCTGCCCAGTCTTTTACTTTCGTAGGGAGTGATTTCTGTGTGCAGATTTGGGACCATTCCTTCCAAGATTTTCCAAGTGTAGATTATGATATATCTCTCCCTCCTGCGTTCCAACGAGTACAAGTCAAGTGCTTCCAAACGTTCCCAGTAGTTAAGGTGCTTGACAGAACTCATACGTGCAGTAAAGGATCTCTGTACACTCTCTAGATCTGCGATTTCACCTGCTTTGTATGGAGATGTTAGTGTACAGCAGTATTCCAGCCTAGAGAGAACAAGTGATTTGAAAAGGATCATCATGGGCTTGGCATCTCTCGTTTTGAAAGTTCTCATTATCCATCCTATCATTTTCTTTGCACGTGCGATCGTGGCACTGTTGTGATCCTTGAAAGTGAGATCCTCAGACATTACTACTCCCAGGTCCCTTACATTATTTTTCCGCTCTATTGTATGGCCGGAGTCAGTAGTATACTCTGTTCTAGTTATTATCTCCTCCAGTTTTCCATAACGGAGTAGTTGGAATTTGTCCTCATTGAACATCATATTGTTTACCGTTGCCCACTGGAAAACTTTGTGGAGTATGTTATAGTGTGCCTGTGTGATTATATGTAATCACCTATTTATATATACCAATACTCGTATATTCATAGTTATTTTTATTTATATCACTTGGTTGGTTTGAACCTTTCAAAGTTTTGCTTTCAGCCTAAGTGAAAATTAAATGATGTGTAACACCTTAATTTAGTAAGTATATGCATATAAAGAGCAACATGTAACCTGACGTCGGATATTATTTTTAGTTACTCCCACAAAGCATAAGCTAATATGACTAGTGTAACCTTCATTTCTTGTAAGGGCAAGACAGCTGCGCCCCTATCACTCCATCCCTCTCAAGGCTGACAGCTAATGCACCTTCCCTCTCACCCCCTACTCCATCTCTCAAAGGCAAGACATTTAGTTCCCTTCCCTCTTAGTCCTCATATTAAATGCGACCATTACCTTTGTAAGAATACGAGCAATAAATCCCTCCTTTTTTCTCCTATAATATTTACGATTATTATAACCCCTATCCTTCTTAATAGATATGATCACTGTTTTATAACGTTTAAAAAGATTTGATTGCAGTTGATGGTCTCGTCTTGCAGTTCAATGGGATAGTCTGGGAGATAGTGAGGCACTTCTGAGACGACTCCACTGAACCTTGATGCGTTAGTTCAGCTCTGTACAGCAGAATAGATACGAGTGACTTTCAAGGTAGTGACGTACTCCTCTCGGAAACTAGGATCAAATGAACCATGGAGTGAAAGCTATATGACTGAGTGAAAGATATATCTCCGCAATATCTTTGCAACCTTAGCCAGAACATGGCCCTTATAGTTACGTTTCAATGCTCGCTTCAACATTTGTTGCATTCTGATTGAACTCAAGATCTACATTTGCTCTTGGTCTTAAGAAAAGTACTCCAAGATCTGTTCGTTAAAAACTGAACCTTGTTGGTTTCTTTCAAAACCAAGATCTTTTAGCTGTCATTCATAGAGATGTAATTCAACAAACTTGAAATAGAAGGGGCCATCTTCAACAAGTTTTCCACGTGGCTGACGAGTTCAACAAAGGCTCTGCTTGGAACTTCTGTGTTGCTTTGCTGCTTTGCTGCTTTGCTTTGTCTCAGCAGAGAACGGTGGCGATTTTGAAGTCCAGTCAAGCAAGTCAGGTGATATTTCGCATCTGATGCAACAATGTCCCCATCTGAAATTCTGGCCAACAGAGCAATGTCCTGTAAGTTTGGCTATACATCTCATGATTACATCTGCATCAAGAGGTCCAAATTATTCATCGTGTTTTCTTGATTTTGAGTGACAAGTAAGCACTAATAATGTTTGGTTATTAGAATGCCTTAAAATGACCTGGATTACTGATCTCCAGCATAAAATTCAAGTATTAGATATAAATAACGTAAGATTTTTTTTTTTGCGCTCTTGTCAGATCTCTCCCCATGTTCTAAAAATATAGTCCTAAGCTGCCTAGCTATTGTGGGAGGGACGGAGTCTTGTGAAGCAGAGAACATTTCCCACTAGTCTGGACGGGACGGAAGGGGGGGGGGGGTCTTGTGAAGCAGTGAACATTTCTCACTAGTCTGGACGGGACGGAAGGGGGGGGGGGTCTTGTGAAGCAGTGAACATTTCCCACTAGTCTGGACGGGACGGAAGGGGGGGAGGGGTCTTGTGAAGCAGTGAACATTTCTCACTAGTCTGGACAGGCCGTTGTTCCGTAGCATTTTTTTTTCGTTTATTCAGATTATATATGTTGCGATATTCTCTTTAAACGGGAAAATGCTTCACTATATAAACTTAACAGGAAAATGTATGAATAGTTCATACTTGGGTAGTGTTCTGCGGTTCATTAATTTACTTAGTGAAGTCATACAGCATACATCAGTAATTGGAATACATAAAATTTAAATAATAACTCAGAATGATTCCGATGCAGTCTGTTTTATTTTGTGTATACAAGCTGACAATATCAGACGACCATGATAGAATACTCCACTAGTCATTCAATGGAACAGCCTCTTCGTGTGCTGTCATCTCTGCCTAATTTGCCCAGAAGTTTACCTGTACCGTGTTTCTGGTCCTTGATATAACCTACAACGCCTCAATAAAAAAATTGTCCCGATACGCTGTTGCTGTTGGAACACAACCATTACAGCCGTATTTAAAGCAGGGTAATTTATTGTTTTAAATCGTCGGTGTTAGTCAATAATGCATCCACTTTTCTCCCCTCACTACTGGATATTAAAATGCTTTCATTGGAGACTAAACTTTTTTCCATTGTTCTCTCATTACTGTCATTATTTCCACTACATTGTGTTTCTCCAATGGAGTAACCATTCAAGTAAATCGTTTACTGTTTACAGAACATTAAGTATCCGAGTTACTGGGGTATCTGCATATTAGTACTGTACTTTCTTAAGGCATACAGGAGAGATATGTCCCAATCTTTTAAGTGGAAGATGCTTGAAGGTCAGCTCCATAATCTGCTCACTTAAATAATGCCAGCTATCACATTACGAGTCTTGTTGGATTACTCAGTAGCTTTTAAACATTTCTGCTTCTACGTCTTTATTTCTCATTATTACGAGTATTATTATTATAATTATTTCTGCAACGCAGAATGTTTTTTTTTTTACCTAATTTCTCCCTACGTTTAGCGTGATTATTATTATTATTATTATTATTATTATTATTATTATTATTATTATTATTCTAATCTCGTATTCTGAAGTAAAAACACGAGTTAATCTTTGAAGAACCTAACTCGGCGCTAAGACATTTGCGTTCAAGCATCAGCAGTAGTGTGATGGTAGCCAGCCTCATCCAGATGTAAACATCCTGCTTGTGGGAACACATTGCAGCTGGGGTGTCAAAGGTTGCCTCCCTTGGGACTCATCAAGGGGGATGCCTTGATGCTGGGGAAGGGCTCTTGATCTAAGGAATTGGTAATAATTATGATGATCTGCTTTGGGAGTATGCGTTCATATTTGTTATGTTTAGGAGAACACAGGCACTGGATCAGTGCGACCAGTGCTTAAATAATTATTATTGAAGCATTGATCGTATTTCCCCCAGTAATGTATAACTACGAGTTATACATTACCGGGGGAAATGGGAGGTAATCAAATCTGACCCGAGGAAGGGATAGGCAACTTCAGTTCCTTTGGATTAACTGTCTTTTAACCATTATCAGGGCACTCTACCCCGCCCCCCTGTCAAGGATCAGTGGTTAACTATACCTGTACTGTATACAGTACTTAAGAGACCCTGGCAGGAATTTCGCATTAGCCTGTTTGTTTGCGTAAGTCGAACCTTAGCTCCTGACCGGCATTATTGATTTTTGGTCTCGTGACCGAGGAAAAAATTTGATTAATCTTTAATTTTTAAAGTTGTTGACTGGTAAACCAGCGGTAGGTCTCGGTCATATGACCAAGAGCTTCAATAGCGGATCATCATATGACAAGATTCGCGTCATGAAGTATTTGTACTGTTTCCTGACAAATCTTACTTAAACCAACTTTGAGATTGGTTACTGAATTTCCCTGTACGTTTTTACCACTAAGATTAAAAACTTGCTTCTTAACATTCCTTGGCTTATCTGGCTCCAGCTTCCACCTGTGACCCTTAGCCCTTGTCTTCGAACGGTATTCTTATCTGCCCTAATCAGCTCCAGTTAAAGTTGTGTATATATGTCTTAGCGTCTATTCTAATCTTAATCTCCGCCAAAGTCATCAGGTTCAGTTCCTTCAATCACTCTTGACAGTACGTTCCTCTTTGATGTGTGCACCCAAGCATAGTGATGAATCGTATAGCGTACCTGTTTGAGAATGCTTGTTTGCCGGAGCCTAATCGGGGGTCTAGGAAAACTTGTAGAGGCAGTGGGGATAGGCTATTACCATAAGTTGCACAAGACGGCCATGTCTACCGTATATGTGTCCTTCTTGCATATTCATTGAGCTGACGCCAGCACCTAAAAGAGTATATACATTGAGAGGCATAGCTATATCTTTTTATATACACTTAGGGATGCATATTGTATATAAACCGGATGGTGTATATTTGTATATATAAGTATATTTAAATATCCCGAGAGTTTATTCACTGCATATGCATTATGCAGTTTACATTTGTTTTATACATTTAGGAGACATATATTAGCGTCTCTTAAAGCCTTGTGTTGTAATTTTCAATATATTCTTTTGGTGCGGCGTTACGACCAGTTTCAAGCACAAGCGACCAGATCTTCGTAATCGCATATCCGACATAGATACACAACTCAGTGTTGTGTCATCTTTGCGAAACTAGAATTTGTACGAGATTGGCATCCATTGAGGACACGTCAAATCTCCAAGCTAAATGTAATCCAGGTCTTTCAGGGTGGGCCACAGAATACAGTATAATATTGAGGATAAATTCCAGTTACTCAGCCATGAAAAAAATTGGGAAATAAAAATTGGAAGGGAGTAAAAAACAAACTCAAACCGTTCAGTACAGCGGACTTAGGAGTGACAATGTCAGCAGATCTTATACGCAAGGATCACAGTAGTGTTATCACAACAGCAAGAAATATGATGGGCAGGATAATCAAAACCTTTAAAACAGGAGATGCCAAGCGAATGATGATTATCTCAAGTCACTTGTTCTCTCTAGACTGAAATATTTCTATGTACTAACAGCTCCTTTTAAGACTGACTCACGAAATCGTAATGACACGATTGCAAACAAACCATACCCCGGCCGGGATTGAACCCGCATCAGAGTCTCAAAACTCCAGACCGTCGCGTTAGCCACTAGACCAGCTAGCCACAGTAAGATTCGTCCAACTAGGTATATTTCTACACCATAGGAAGGTTAGCACAGGCACCACTGTGACCACAAATGCAAGTTTTTACAGACGAATCTCCAGCTAGCGTGGCCGTGACGAACTCTAGCTCAAGTCCCCTCACTGCCGTCAACATGACTCACGAAATCGTAATGACACGATTGCAAACAAACCATACCCCGGCCGGGGTATGGTTTGGTTAGCTCCTTTTAATTAAGGTAGGCGAAATTTCAGATTTTGAGATTGTAAGAAGAATCTTCATTGCTTGTAAAAATTCGATCAAACGCCTAAATTATTGTGAAGTCTTGAAGTCCCTTCAGCTGCACTCCATGGAAAGTTATACATGAGAAAATTATACAATAATTTTTCACCTAGAAAATTCAGGAGGGATTGGGCCCAAATTTACACTGAGTATATTAGTAGTTAATTTATTAAGTGTAAAGGGACCAAGATTATTTAGCACCCTTAATGCCTAAGGCCGTCTTCAAAAGGAAACTTGATAAGTTCCTCCAGTTACTTCCTGATCAGCCGGGCTGTGGTGCCTACATTGGACTGCACCTGGCAGTTACCAAGAACATGATTAATCAGACCGTCAGTCTGAAGGCCGCGGGGTAAGTACCCACGGAACAATCTACAGGTAAGCTGCAGGTAATGGTGCTGTCTACACTTACTATCATCTCGTGTGAGAGGTAGCGTTATTGAGGCACGAACTTTCGGTAGTTTTCAGTATAGGTTAAAATATTTTGTACGTTACTTTCCATATAGGGTGGACGGGTCCATGTTTAGCTGTAGGTGAGTGAGAATTGAACCTGCTTAGTTTGGAAGAGTAGGTCTGATGCAGTATTTATTCGGTCTTGTGTTCTTGTTGCGAGGGGTAGTAGCTGCCTGGATGGCTACTGTCTACGGACTTATTACCATCTCGTATGACAGGAGGGTAGTAGCTCCCAGGATGGTTGTTGTCTACCGACCTACTGCCATCTCGTATGACGGGAGGGTAGTAGCTGCCTGGATGGCTGCTGTCTACCAACCTACTACCTCGTATGGGTAACATATGAGTGGTTGAGTGATTCTCCGCTCATGCAACAGTAGTGAGCTACAAGTCGGTGTGAAAACATTATTAAAAACAACAGTGACGTCAGCTTAGATACACAAACTCAAGCATTTTGTGTTGTGGAGGATTCATGTTAGCTTAACTGTGTGTGTGTGTGTGTGTGTGTGTGTGTGTGTGTGTACGTACTCACCTAGTTGTAGTCGCGGGCGTTGAGTCACAGCTCCTGGCCCCGCCTCTTCAACTGGCCGCTACCCGGTCACACTTCCCTCTCCGTGAGCTTTATCATACCTCTTCTTAAAGCTATGTATGGGTCCTGCCTCCACTACATCACTACCCAGGCTATTCCACTTCCTGACAACTGTGACTGAAGAAATACTTCCTAACATCCCTGTGGTTCATCTGAGTCTTCAGCTTCCAACTGTGACCCCTTGCTGCTGTGTCCAATCTCTGGAACATCCTGCCTCTGTCCACCTTGTCTATACCTCTCAGTATTTTATATGTCGTTATCATATTCCCCCTAACTCTCCTGTCTTCCAGTGTCGTCAGGTCGATTTCCCTTAACCTCTCCTCGTAGGACATACCTCTTATCTCTGGGACTAGTCTTGTTGCAAACCTTTGCACTTTCTCTAGTTTCCTTACATGCTCGGCTAGGTGAGGGTTCCAAACTGGCGCTGCATATTCCAGTATGGGCCTAACGTACACAGTGTACAGGGTCCTGAATGACTCCTTGTTTAGATGTCGGAATGCTGTTCTTAGGTTTGCCAGGCGCCCGTATGCTGCAACAGTTATTTGGTTAATGTGCGCCTCAGGAGATGTTCCCGGTGTTATACTCAGACCAAGATCCTTTTCCTTGAGTGAGGTTTGTAGGCTCTGGCCCCTAGACTGCACTCCGTATGCGGTCTTCTTTGCCCTTCCCCAATCTTTATGACTTTGCACTTGTGTGTGTGTATTTGTGTCATAAACTGAAAGTGATTGAGTTATAATTAATCACAAATTCATCATTAACAAATATGAGTATTTCATTATTTTTTATATCTTTAACGCCTCCATGTCTAGGAGACTCATGAAAAAGTGAAAATGTGCGAGATTTCAAGAGTTTTCCATTTAATATCACTAAGATTTTTCAAAATTTTCTTCCTCAAAGGCAGTTTTTAGAGGGTTTGGTATTATTGAAGGTATACAATACCGTTAATTTGATAACAAGACATGTGCACCACTTGGGTATCCTTATTTCCCTATATAACACTGTGTGCACTCTTATATTCACCTGTATTCGAGTGAAGAAGTAATGTAATGGTTTAGAAAAACAACAAGTTGCCTGACCTACAGGCATGACTTACATTAGTGGATTTGTCCAATGGAGACTGCCGCCTCCTGCTTCTACTCATCTGATTGCAGTAAATAAACCATTTTGGAAGCATATGCTGTAAGTATATATTGCTTGATAAAAAGATGGTTATAATCATAACCATAAGTTTTAAAGGTGTGGACCGGTAAGCCAGCGGAAGGCCTCGGTCAGATGACCAAGGGTCGAACCGCGGGTCATCATATGACTAATACCCGCGTTAGCAAACATTTGGCCCGTTTCCTGACAAACATTATAGCTACCATATGCTGTACTTTTTTCAAGATTAATGGACTGAACACATCGACTCCAGGCTGAGGCACTGATTACTTCAGTCGCCACATCTTTCAACGTTTTTCTCTGTATTGGACTGAAGAAGCCACTGGCTGGTGAAACGTTTACTCGACAAAGATTTCCAAATGTTGCACAAGTGTCTCATTCTTTAAGCCTGTTGTGCAGACAGAATGTTTCGGTAATAATACCCCAAAACAAGATGTTATGTTTTCGTCTAGTTTTGTTTGTTGGGGGTCGATCCATAGCTCCTCTCCTCGCCTCTTAGTTATTATTATGTGATTAATGCTTCGTCGTTAAATTGTGACGGTGAACGCCAGCGCGAGTGAGGATGATACTAATTTGTGACGTTAGTGTCCCCTTCAAGTGGTATGCTCTGATGCTGGTGAAAGGCTTCTGGTCCAAGGAATTTGATCTACTCGACCCTGTGCTGCTAGTAGCAACAGCCTGAATGAGCAGGCAATCAGCAGATAAACCTGGCCCAGGGCCGTGCTGTCGGAGTAGGAAGGCTCGCGACTCCCGTCAAAGGTATATCCTTGCATCTGAAAAGTCCTTGGAGAAAATGAATGGATGCAAAACAAAAGGATTTATAAGTTACCAATGTTTCTGTGGTGCGAGGCATGATATTTGAATGTTGTAGCAAGGAAGAACCTTTTGGCTGTGCAAGTGTCATGTCTGAGATCAGTGTAAAGAAATTAGAAGGCGATGAGGTGGTATAAGGGCAGAAAAATGGTTTGACCAAGAAGGGTGTTTAAATCTGGGGAGGATGAAAGGTGTAGGGGCTGTCCACGACAGCTGGAAGGAGGGTGTGAAGGAGGTTTTGAGAGAGAGAGAGAGAGAGAGAGAGAGAGGAGGGGGAGGGGGAGGGAGGTGTAGGTAGAGGTTCTTGAGCACCCAGTAGGCATGTGTGAACGTGTGAAGTAGGATTTTTTGGATGCAAGAGGAATTTAACGTGCTGTTAAAATATGAATATTTGCGAAGGGATTAAGATAAACTGATTAGTGGCGGGCTTGTTGAGTGTTAAAGGTGGGAAGTACCTTGTCTGCCCTCTGAAAGACGGGTGGAAATGTTGCACCTCGGTGGGTCATTGAATCAATACTTCATTCAGTTCTGCTAACCAGCCATGTAATGAACGCAACTCTTAATAAGATAATCGTGGGCTGCATGGTAATTAGCCACTCAGGTGGCAAAAATGAACCAGTCATACAATTAAAAGGACTTTATGCTATAAATGGTAGTAAAGAATTACAGCAGAAAGATTTGAAGTTTACAATGAGGTTGGCTCAATATATGGTAAATAAAAAAAAAGATACGACCAGGCTACTGCAAGTCAGGTCAGCAGATGAAATGTTGTGAGGCTGGGCTGGGAACTAGGACTCTGCCTCCGTAAACTCGGCTAGTTAATTACCCAAGTTATTCTTACAGATTTTGTGCTTGAGATTGAGGCTATTTAATATCGTTGCGGTGGAAGGTTGATGTTTTGAGGTTGAGATGATACTGAAAGTTTCTTAGTTAGAGTATTTTGTACTTGTAGACACAGCTGCTACCTCCTTAAGTACTCAGGTGCCTCTTTCCCTTCTTCCTCACTTTCCAATATATTCCCTTCCATTCCCCTCTCTGCCTCTCATATCTTCCCACCTTCCCATCCTCTCTTCCTCCCATTTCCTCCCCTCTCTCTTTCCCATCTCCCCCAGTCATCCCTTCTCCTATCCCTTCTCCTATCTCCATCTGCCTGCCCTCTCTCCCTGCCTTTTCCACCTTTGCTTGCATAATCACTGTAACGGTGAACGCCTTTTACACACACACACACACACACACACACACACACACACACACACACACACACACACACACACACACACACGCATATTCACATTCTGGTACCGTGGTTGCATATCTCAGACATCGTATTGTTTTTAATAGCCTGTAATGTCACCCGATACTGGGTAGACGTTATTACGTGCACGGAGAAGTGTTAATCCAGTAGGGTTAATAATGCTTGGCAGGCAGCAGCCATCCAGGGAGGTACTACCGCCCTATCATATGAGTGTGAAAGGGAAAGGTGATAATTTTTTTTGTGTGTGTGCTCTGGCAGGATTTCTAGTCTTTTCTTTGTTAAACACGTAAGATTACAGGTAAATCTTACAACCTGCTACTCATATTCAGTATATACATAAGCTGTAAAACAATTGTCGGTGAATAAACAGGGGTGAGCGAGGGTCTCGAACTGTGTTACGGGTAGCCGAGACGGTAGGGTAGAGCGTCGGATTGTGTGTACTCGCCTAAGTGTGGTTGCAGGGATCGAGACCCGTGTGTGTACTCACCTATTTGTGGTTGCAGGGGTCGATTCATAGCTCCTGGCCCCGCCTCTTCGCTGATTGCTACTAGGTCCTCTCTCTCCCTGCCCCATGAGCTTTATCATACCTCGCCTTAAAACTATGTATGGTTCCCGCCTCCACTACGTCACTTTCTAGGCTATTCCACGGCCTGACTACTCTATGACTGAAGAAATACTTCCTAACATCCCTTTGATTCATCTGAGTCTTCAACTTCCAATTGTGACCTCTTGTGTCTGTGTCCCATCTCTGGAACATCCCGTCTTTGTCCACCTTGTCTATTCCGCGCAGTATTTTATATGTCGTTATCATGTCTCCCCTGACCCTCCTAGTCCTCCAGTGTCGTCAGTCCGATTTCCCTCAACCTTTCTTCGTAGGACAATCCCCTTAGTTCTGGGACTAGTCTTGTTGCAAACCTTTGCACTTTCTCTAATTTCTTGACGTGCTTGAACAGGTGTGGATTCCAAGCTGGTGCTTCATACTCCAGAGTGGGCCTGACGTAAATGGTATACAGAGTCTTGAACGAATCCTTACTGAGGTATCGGAACGCTATCCGTAGGTTTGCCAGGCGCCCGTATGCTGCAGCAGTTATCTGATGTGCGCCTCGGTGTTATACTCACCCCCAGATCTTTTTCCTTGAGTGAGGTTTGCAGTCTTTGGCCATCTAAATTATGTGTGTGTGTGCGTGTGCGTGCGTGTATCTGTGTGTGTGTCTGTGTGTGTGTCTGTGTGTGTGTATATATTATATATAATATAATATAATATATATATAATATATATATAATTATATATATATATATATATATATATAATATATATTATATATATAATTATATATATGTATATAATATATATTATATATATAATATATATATATATAATATATATATATTATATATATATATATATATATATATATATATATATATATATATATATATATATATATATATATATATATATATAATATATATATAATATATATATTATATATATATAATATATATATTATATATATAATTATATATATATATATATATAATATATATATTATATATATATATATATATAATATATATTATATATATATATAATATATATTATATATATATATAATTATATAATATATATATAATATATATATAATATATATAATATATATATATATATATATATATATATATATATATATATATATATATATATATAATATATAATATATATATAACATATATTATATATATATATATATTATATATATATATTATATATATATATATATATATATAATTATAATTACAGTGGGTGAGGCCCTGCAGCAAGTGGTGTTCTGCTTGTCTGTTTTCAGACTCAATCAAACCTGTAACCCTCCCATGGGGTTAATCTTAATGCCGAAGAAGGGTTCTTGATTCAAGGAGTTAGAGCTACCTTCCCCTTCCTTGTATCAAACATGACTACCTTTAATTCCCCTATATGGCTTTTATGGGTGAAATGTTTCTTCGTGAATATAATAATTAAAGTCAAGTCCTCTTATGGCTACCTCTGTGATGATTTGTGTGATGGAGCCAGACACTAAAGCACTCTCCCTTCATACACAAGGGCAGCTGCCAGCGACTTAAAGAACTGGAAATATACACTTTGGAAAAAAAAAGGCAAGAGAGAGACATGATAATATGCACGTGGAAGGGACCAGAGGGCCTAGTCCCAAATCTGTACACTACCATCATAACGTACTAGAGTGAGAGGTGTAGGACTTGTGAAATAGACCCATTGAAAAGTAAGGGAGCTACGGGTACGGTAAGAGTGCATTGTGTCAATATGGAATGTATGAATGTAGTTTTCAAGAGAACTGGATCACATCCTCCGCGGTGTGCCAGATCAACCAGGCTGTTAATCTGGCATGTTAACCGATGGGATGCCAATAGCAACAACCTGGTCGATCGGATAGTCAACGGGGAGGCGTGGCCCCAGACCGAGTCAATTTTTTTTTTGTTCTACAGTCATGTGAGAAGTGGGCAGTGCCTTCCCGGGAAAGTTAGTGTCAAGTCAGAGTGCAAAATGTTTGACAGGTTTGTTTCACAGTCGTATTGAGGAGAGTAGTGTTAACCGGGATAATTGCTGTCAAGCCTGGCCTCAGGCCGGTCTGCAAGGGTAGAGGAGACCTCGAGACCGGCCACAGGTATATCACAGCTACCAGCCTACTACCTAATTTTAACTTATTGTTTCGAGTGGTTGATTATTATTATTATTATTATTATTATTATTATTATTATTATTATTATTATTATTATTATAACCATGGGGGATCCTACAGTGCGGGTGGAAATGGAGGCAGTTAGGTTTGATCCAAGGAAGGGAAAGGTAGATTCAGTTACCATTCCACACTCACTGTAGGACCCCCATGATTATAATAAATCATTAGGTAAGAGAACACAAGTGTAACTAATGCGACATTCTATTGTGGCAACGTTTCGCTCTCCAGGAGCTTTATCAAGCCGTTACGAACAATACATGGACACTATATACGGCCTGACAAAGAACGAAACGTTTCCACAATAAAATGTCGCATTAATTGCAACATTTTATTAGTTGTCGGTGATTCTACCAAAATTATTAATAGCAACGCTAAACAATACGTTAAAATTTGATTATAACAAGAATGTATTTGGATCAGCTTGGCGTCAGCGGCACACTCACTGGGTGTAAATCTCACCACTTTTAATGACATTCAGCATGTGCCTTCTACTAATTAGGTACCCCCGCCCTGCGAGGCATCTGTGTAGTTAGTTGAGTTTTTCTTAGTGTTTCTAACCTTGTTTGGTTACCATGTTCTAGTCTGGGCAGTTCTGCACGCCTTTACCTCACACTTTCTTCCTCTCTTTGTCCCGTCCTTGTCCCCCCTCCTCGCCTATATTTACTGGCTCCCTCTCCTTCCTGTGTTAGTGTGACTTGTCAATGCATCAAGTAGGACTGAAACGTCATCATAAGTTTCTCGTATGTGCCGGTTATTTGTGTATTATTCAGGTCACGGTATTGTGCCTTTTTTGTTCTTCATGATTATTTTAGTGTGAGGATCATGGGCAAGCGGTAAGCCTGTAGGGGATCATACAGAACATAAGGGTCAAGCTTTGGAGCGAGACGTTGCATTCGTGAAGGCTTTGCTGTCTTTCTATTACCCTACTTACCTGATATACCTTTGAAGGATTTCGAGAGTTTTCTTACTCCTGCAATCCGGCCATGGTCCAGGCTTGTCTAGGGCTTGCCTGGTCAACCAGGCTGTTGCTGCTAGTGGCCTGCTGGCTCCCATACCAATCACAACCTGGTTTATCAGGCACTAGACGGATGCACTGTATTTCTCGAGTTTCCTCTTGGAGACTTCTACACTTGTTTCGGCAGTGTTTCTGATTTCTGATACAAAGTTCAATAGTCTAGGACCAGAGATGTTGATACAGTGTTCTCGTATTGTACCCACGGCGCCCTCTGCTTTTTACTGGGTTTATTTTGCATTTCCTCCCAAAGGTGAAGATAAGGTATATCTTTCTCTCACACCGTTATGGTAGTGTGTGGGGGTGGAACTAGGGCCTCAAAAACCTTCCATTTATATATTATCATATATCTGTGTCTCATGTCTTCCAGTGAGTGTATACTCATGAATTGAAGGCATTCCTAGTAATTTAAATGTTTTATTGACTATGTGGGCCATAAACGATTTTATCTTTTTCAGCTCTGATATCTTTCCTGCCTTAAATGGAACCGTCAACACTAGACAGCATTCTGAGGGAGAGCACAAGTGATTTGAATAGTTGTTTCCAATAGTAGTATTGTTTTTTGAAAGTTGTCATTATCTACCCTGTCATTTTCCTGGTTTTTGCGACATTTGCCATGTTTTAAAAGTTACTATCTATTAATGCTTTATGAATAATAACGGACACTGGGTAGGCTCGTTTGCCTTTACGAGGCTACTTGACGGTATATTTGTGTGTGTGGAACCTGTTCCTTGCTTCAGGGAGCATCGTGTACTCATTGTGTCTACTACTTGCACAGATGAACAGGTTTGCCCAGGTATGATGCCACACTCGACCTCCGAGATGCAGGTTTAACAATGTTGTACTTGACAGTCTGTTGCAGCTTACATTCACATCATAACTACTTTGTTATAAATATGATAAATAAATAGAATGTTGATAATTTATCTGTCAGGGATTTAACATAACGCGGGGTTTTATTATAAGATGAGCCGTTCAGTGGTACTAGCACTGTGACAAGTGTGTAGGGACACGTGAATTTATGTAGGTCATGGCAGTAGCGACCGCTGGCTTACCCCGTTCTGGACCCAGAGGTCTGAGTGCCACTGGTGGATCCGTGCTGGACTCTGTGGTCTGAGTGAAAATGAGTATAATTTATAGCATTTTACAGTAAATAGATGTAAAAATCCTATTCTGGACTTCACCAAAATCACTAAATCAATGATGGTAGATGGTTGGTAGACAGCAACCATCCAGGGAGGTACTGTTATCCTGTCACACGAGTGTGCAACGGTAGCCTGCATTTTCGTTTAATTTTATTAAAGGTAGAGAGGTAAGTGGCCTATAGCATAGAGGCTGAGAGATGACTCATAACCGAAATGACTCTGGTTCATTTCAAACACATAGTAGTATACCTGGGTGTTAGTAGGCTGTTGTGAGTCGCACTCATCATTATCAGTTATCTTGTGTTGGATGTTCAAGAAAAATCTTCATGATCACTCTAGGTTTGTTTTGGTAACAAATTCCCAGGGTTGATCTTATCTACCCAAGATGATGTTTTGGTTGCTACTTGTTGCTGCAGTTGCATTGCTATTGTCAGCAAGTGTCCATTGAATGTACTTCTGCAACTTGTGCTCAATAAATGAGTGTAAAACAGGAACAAGTGCTTAAGCAATGAGTGTAATACAGGAACAAACGTTCACGTAATGAGTACGCCAAGCATGTTCCTCTAATTGTATTTCATCAAATAAGTTCCTTGTTAGTAATGGTTATTACTATCATGTATCACTTGCGTTTATACTTGGCTTTCAGTTTTGACAACCCTTATGTAGTCCGTAAAATTTATACATGATATAAAAATTAAGGAACTCTGTAGTAGGCCTATTGGCCCATGCTAGACAGGTCTAGCTCACCCACTCACACCCACAGGAAACACGACAAGTGTTTCCTGACGCTGGTTTTAGTCAGATGATGACCCGCCTTTGAAGCGTTTGGTCGTCTGATCGAAGCCTTCCGCTGGTTTACCGGTCCACTCATAACCATTTTTGTATATACTTCATTTGAATATCATTTGTTTGAAAAATACAGTTTATGTAATTTTGTTATTTGCGATGAACTTTATGTAAGTTTAGGAGTACCTAGATTCAGAGGACCATAACCTAAAGTTTAAGTGGTTTTAGAAAACTGAAAAGTTGATAAATGAGACACTTCTGTAACTAGTGTCTCATTTATCAACTAGCCTAAAGTATCCAGTACTGAATTTTACTCATGATTTAGATCGTGCAAAAATTAACGTACGTATATTCTTAAGAAAATAAAGGTTGTTACATGAGGAAGAGCTGGGGATTGTGTTGACTTGCACGGTCATCTTGGCTCAGCAGGTTAAGGTTGCGAGACCTTGTTATTTTGATCTTCTGATGCTTGGCCTTCACCTCCCTTACCCTTCCTTCATGAACGGTTTTCTGACGCCACTGAAGGGCTCTTGCTTCAAGTAATTGGTGCTTACTCCTTTCCTTTGGGTCGGCCCTGATTGACTCCCATTTTCCAAGTGATGTATGACCTACGAACTCAGCACTTTCCCCTGTGTTCCAGTTCCCCGAATTAAGCCTGAATGCTTTCCATTCCCTTCCCCCAGGCGCTGTATAATCTTACGGGCTTACGCTTCCCCCTTGATTAATTATAATAATCAGCACTTCTCCGCGAGAACAGTGATAGTTCACCGTCCTTCCCCCGCGTCACATTCCTCCATTGTCGCTTGTCTGTTGCATCTTTGTTCAGTTTACATTGAGCTAGGTCAGGCTCCTCCAACAGTTTATTTTTAATGATGGCCCACATAACCTGAAATTCATGTATGCGGTGCTCATGAATTTTTATTAACACGGGTTAAGAGAAGCCTGTTAGTAATTCAACAAAGAGGGTTTTATTTTTTCAGTGATAAAAATTTTAATCAATCGACTTCATTAGTACAAAAGAAGACAGGTGCAGACTTAGTGTTTGCCGTTGATCAGTTTTGTATGTTAATGTGAATGCTGGCATGCTCGAGAATACTGAAGTATTCTGGAGTACTGTGTGTGTGTGTTCCGATGTATCGAATATAGTAAAAATAGTATATACTGTATGTACATTGGAAGATTATATATATGTCGTGCCGAATAGGTAATACTGGTCAGTTAGCAAGAACTCAATTAAAATTAAGTCCTTTCTAGAATTTTGGCTTATACCTTTAAAGATATATTTTTTCATTTATGTTAATGTAAAAATTAATAATTTTGTACCAGAAGAGCCTTGCAAAACAAACGCAATTTAATTTAGCTTAATCCAACAATACATATTTTAGATAAGTTTACAATTTAATAATAAACAAACACAATGAAATATATTTTTTCGTCAGGTTCAGAATGATTTTTGTGAAATTACTGCGTGCGGCCAGCAGTAACAGCCTAGTTGATCAGGCCCTGATCCATCGGGAGGCCTGGTCATGGACCGGGCCGCGGGGGCGTTGATCCCCGGAATAACCTCCAGGTAACCTCCAGGTATACGCAATATATATATATATATATATATATATATATATATATATATATATATATATATATATATATATATATATATATATATATATATATATATATATATATAAACACTGATCTTCAGCCAGAGATCAGTGTTTGTGTATATTTCGCATGCTCTCGCGAATTCCTTGCATATATATATATATATATATATATATATATATATATATATATATATATATATATATATATATATATATATATATATATATATAGGAAGTGGAGAAGAATCCTTCCTCCGTAAGCCATGTGTGTCTTAAGAGGAGACCAAAATGCTGTATAAATTACCAAATGTAAAAAGAAGAAAAACATGTACGTACATACATACTGAGAGATACTCAGCTCTCGGTGTAAACATCCTAGTGGACTGATTTGTGTTGTTGGTATGGAGTTTAGTTGCTGCCCTGTCTGGCAGCACGAGTTGTTTACCTGTGGCATGGAGAGCTGCGGGTTATTGTTGACCCTTGTGACACGTCTGGTGGTCCACACTGTTGTTTGCACATGTAGAATTTAAATTGAGCGCATATTTCACACATGGGCGAGTCTCCTTACACCTGATCTCCGTGTTAACGTTGCAGTAAATAGGGACACGACGTATGTCAGGCTTGTCTTGAAATAAGTAGCAACAACATGGTGTCCACACCTGTGAAAGCAAGTTCAGAAGCTGTAGACAGCATGGAGGTTTGTAACTATACTGGTTCCCAAACTGAAAAGGTTGAACTACGATAAGAGGCTTATAAAATAAAGTTTTTGAAGAAAGATCATGAAAGGTACTCAGGGAGAGATTGTTTGAGCTGTGAGGCACAGGGTCAAGAGGGCATAGATGGAAACTAAGAACACACATTAGCGACAGAGATGTTGGAAATACTTCACTCTTATTGTGGTAAACAAGCGGATATTAGTTTTAATTGGGAAATGGTGGAGGTAATCTCCATATGGATTATTATAATTATAGGGAGCACTAAACCCGTAGGGATTATACAACGCCTATGGGGGGGGGAGAGTGGAAGGGATTCAGGCTCAGTTCAGGGAACTGGAACACATCCAATTCCCTAGATCAAGAGCCCCTCACCAGCGTCAAGGAACTTCCCTTGAGGGGGCGTTATATGGAGTCAACCTGGAACACATTCCAGGTAGATGGTAACCCATTTTTGAGGCCAAGAGGCGGGACCAGGAGATGAGTCTTAACTGCGACAAACAACTTGATTAGTACCTGTGTTAGCAGTGTTGTGGGTGGCATCCTGGGAGGCGGTAGTATTTATATAGTAGCTTTTGAAATGATCTGAAGTAGAATAAGTCTCTTAGTATTAAAATTCAGTGGCGTAAATAAAGGTCTAGATTACTTTCAAGAATCTATCTCAAGGCCCACAGTGTTGATGCGAGGTGCTCTTGTCTTGGCCAGTGTTATTAAGTCGCATCTGCTCAATGCTGTTTTTCCTCTCAGTAATACTGTCTCGTAATGTACATGAGGAAGGAGGCGAGGGAAGCTTTACTGTTTTTGTTAGTAGGAAAGCTTTAAGTCCGTAAGGGTCATGTAGCACCTGGGGGACGGGAGGTAATCAGGTTTGGAAAAAACCTGGTGTGTAGTACTGGCAAATTGTGCTTCAAGACACCTGAGCAAACACTTTGCACATTTTATTAAATAAACGTTTTCGGTCCTGGGATCTAGTTCACTAGAGTGAACTAGATCCCAGGACCGATATGTTTCCATAGTAAAATATTCAAAAGAGGGTAGTTTCAAATAGATCAAAAGCCCTTCACCATCAAGACCTCCCTTGATGAATATGGAGGGGGTGGGGGCTAATGGAATGTGTATGTGCGACACTCCTCTTTTTTATTCATTTTGTAGTAAATAATAGAAGGCAGGAATGTGGGACACGCCATGCCAGTGCGACTCGTGCTGTAATTCCTCCTCCAGATACCACGTTTCTTTTCTAGTTTGTTTGCCTACGTTAGTTTATGAACGTTGTGACCGCTCAAGGGAGGGACCATTGATACTGGTGATGGCTCTTGATCTAAGGAATTTGGTCTATCCTCCCGTTCCTTGCATCTAAGCTGATTGCCACCCATTTCCCCAGGTGCTGTGTGATCCCTGCGAGTTTAGCACCTCCCCATAATTATAATACTAATGATGTGAACAATATATTAAAAATTCAACATTAGTTATAAGACCACAAGAATGAAGGAACTGCAGTAGACTTTTTGCCCCATGCTAGACAGGCCTAAC
Organism: Cherax quadricarinatus; assembly: GCF_038502225.1. Taxonomy (NCBI): domain Eukaryota; kingdom Metazoa; phylum Arthropoda; class Malacostraca; order Decapoda; family Parastacidae; genus Cherax; species Cherax quadricarinatus. The sequence continues at coordinate 19,495,585 of NC_091344.1, forward strand.
TCACACCCGCCGACTCGTATAACCGTCTAACCTATATTTAATTAAAACTATCCAAATTCTCGCCTCAATGACGTTAACTGGAAGTTTATTCCACTCATCTACAACTCTATTGCTTATATCCTTTTTAAATCTAAATTTATCCAACTTGAATCCATTGTTGCGAGTCCCATCTTGGTTAGATATTTTCAGCGCGTTATTTATATTCCTCTTTTATTTATTAGTTTTCCATATGTACACTTTAATCTCCCCCCCCCCCCAAATACGTTTTTTTTTTCAGAGTGCAAAAATCAGTACAGTTCATTCTTTTATCATCGTAGGAAAGATTTTTGATACATGGGATCAATTCCATCTTTCTCCTCTGTATATTTTGAAACGCAATTATGTTTCTGTAATATGAAGAACTGAACACCGTAATCTAAACGAGTCCTTACCAAAGATATATGATGTTGAAGTATAACGTCTTAATATGAAGCAAAGAATCCTATTAGTATTATTGTGAACTGAACAATTATGCACTGTTGTCTTGACTTTAAATTTCTGCTGACCAAAACTCCTAAGTCTCTTTAACATTCGGTTTTATTAAGCTCTTCATTACTGTGTTTAGCTTATAAATGCCTTAGTTATTTTCTTTTCCTAGGATATTTATTCGCATTGATGAACTGTATCTGCCATTTCTCCGATCACTTCAACCATTCCAGATCATCTAGTTATCTTTCTGGTGTCCACACCAGAAATTATCTGACGGCAGACGTAAGTCGCTATGTATTCCCTCATCTATGTCGTTTATGCAGATTGTGAATAAGGGTCCCAGTACTGACCCCTGTGGCACATCACGTGTAACGGGTCCTTATTCAGATTTCTCCCCATTTATACACACAGTTTCCTATCGATCAGCCATGACTAGACCCAGAAGATAATTTCTCCCATACTATATGCCGCTACTTTGTACGTCAGTCTTCTGTGTAGGACTCTATCAGAGGTCTTACTGAAGTCCATATGCACAGTATCGTGTTCTTTAACTTGATCTTGATCTACTGCTTCGAATACCTTAGTGAAATAATCAGTAAATCCGCAAGGCAAGAGCGCCTCTTTGTAAGGGTTAGGATTCATTGATCAGATTAGTATATCTTTAAAGGTGGCCTCGACTTGCATCTGCAATTATTGATTCCATGAATTTTCCCACAATTGAAGTTAGGCTTATTAGTACAAATTTTGGAAACCTTAGGGTTAAAGAGCCTGGTTGACCAGGCAAGCACCAGACGAGCCTGGCCCATGGCCGGGCTCAGAGTAAATAAACTCTCGAAACTCTTCAAAGGTATATCTCTCGCCTTTAAATGTGCATCACATATTCCATTTACCACTTACCCGGTACCATACCTGTTTGTAGTGATTTGTTGAAGAGTCTAGCAAATGGTTTGCTATGTTCTTCCTTACATTCCTTTATAACCATTGAAAGTATCTCATCAGGGCCCGGTGGCTTATTTATACTTTTGATGAATTCAGAGTTTTTCTACTCCCGGAGACGGCCATAGGCCAGGCTCGTCTGATGCTTGCCTGGTCAACCAGGCTGTTGCTGCTGGTGGTCCACTGACCTACATATTCATCACAGCTTGGTTGATCCGGCACTAGGTAAAGATACTTGTCTAATTTCCTCTTGAAGACTTCTACATACACTTGTTCCAGCAGTGTTTCTGATATCTGGTAAGATGTTGAAGTCATTCTACTTTAGCATTAATTTTCTTAAATTAAAAATAAAATGCATATAAAATGCATATAAAGGATAGCATACCGTCTGGCAACAGAGGGTATATCATCATCGCTTAATTAAACCGTTGGAAACCACAAGTCCTGCATGTCCTGGGCGCAGTTGTGGTTGTGAGAAGTGATTTAACTGGTTTAATCAGGATACACATAATGGTTGGCACACTTCTGGGAAGAATCCTAGCAGCTATTGTTTGCCCGGGTGCATTCTTCAACCACCATAGTAAAATAACAAGAATAACATATTGATAAATTCTGTGGGTTTTATTGTTAGGTTTACAGCTTACCCATCGACTGTAAGAGGGTCATTCTTGCCTCATTCCACATGTATATTAGCATTAAGAAACGTTGATTCCCCAAGTAGGGATTAGGTAAACTCGGTATGTATACATTATTATATATACATGTCTCGGTGTATTTACATAGGTACACACATTGAGATATACACCTCAGTGTATATACTTTAAGAAATATATATCTGTTGGTGTATATAAACAGATATACACGTTTCGGTTTATGTATACTGAGATGTATAGCCCAGGTATGCTAACTCGACAGCTGGGGGTTATTCAGAGACGAACATGTGTCCATTTGACCTCGATAGAGGAGGTAGACATGTGCTGTCTAGTGCTCGGCCATGGCATCAATTTACCCCTCACTCAACACGAACCTTTAACTCGTACAATCCCTTAACTCTCACGAACCCTTAACTGAAACGATCCATTATCTCGCAAGAACCCTTAATTCAAATAAACCATTACTTTATTCGAACCTTCAACTCAGACGAACCTATAATATATATATTTTGTGCTACCCCTTAATTCAGACGAATCCTTATTTTTTTTATTTACACGGTTGAATTTTCAGGCTGAGAACAACTTAGACTATTCCTTCACGAACTATCAGTTAACTCAAACGAATGCTTAACTTTGATAACCCCTTAACTCGGGCGAATACCTAACTGAATCCAAGGTCGCTGTTTGTAATCTTTGAGCTAAGACACGCAACCTGACACATGACATCAACACGTACGATTAACTCACTCTATCTCTGGTTGAGTATATTATATTAATGTTGAAGCGGTAAATCCGTATGGGTTATACAGCTGCTTGGGAATGGGAAGTAATCAGGTTTGATCCGAGAAAGGTAGGGGGAATAGGTGACTACATTTCCTTGGGTCAAGAGTCCTTCAACATCTATGTACATCCCTTTTAAACCTTAAAAAACCGTTTTTGATGCAGTGCCAGAGATTTAGAATCTATGGTGGAGCACCCCGATCAACCAGGCTGTGCTGTATGTATGGACTAGTGGGTCGCCAACAGCAACAACATAGTTGACCAAGCAATCAGCACAAAAGCCCAGTCCCAAGCCAGGCTGCAAGAGTAGAAAACTCGAAATCGGGCACAGGTGTATCACAGGTCCCAGACAAGGCATGGCCGCATGGTTGGGCGGGTATAAGAGTGGGTGTAGTTGTGTACGAGTTGGACCTGCCGAGGATGGCTCAACGGGACTACTTCAAGGCGTTTCATTCTTGTTTTTATGTTTGTAGCCTAATCAGCCAGGTTGTTGATACTAGTAGAACGCAAGCCACAACCCTATGCACCACAACCTCGCTGATCAAGAACTAACCTGAGGAATTTGCAAAGTTTTCACACTCAGTTCAGTGTTTTTGAAGGAACTTATGAGAATTAATCCGTTTAGTGGCTAACTTCTGTCGCAAGTTCAAGTGCGAGGCTGCATAGAATTTTGTAACCGGTGGCACATGTTGCTGCAGTCTGGCTATCATGAGAACCTTTTGAGCATATCCTTCGGTGGCTACCTTGATGCTGGTAAAGGGCTCTTGATCTAAGCAGTTGGAGTTATCCGTTCTTTCTTTTCTGATATACCATACTGTCTCGTCTACAGTTTTGTGCATCCCCAAATAATAATAATGTGAATAGACGGTTTATAAAACCGACACGTTGATAATGAGATACGTGCAACATTTGGGTGTCTTTTTCTGGAGTAAAGATACCTAAATGTTGCACAAGTGTCTCATTTATCAAAATAATAATAATAATTATAAAACGATTAGAGTTTTAAGCCAGACGAATATTTTATGACGTGGCCTTCGTTTTATATTTACGTGGGGGGGGGGAACCAGAGGTTTAGTTCCAGTTCCTTTGGGCCCAGTTTCGGATCAGACATTTCTGATTGGTGGTATGATCCATCAGACTGTTAGTACAGGCAGTTGCAGAGTCAACGTAGACACCGCAGTGTGGTTAATCAAAGACTTGTGAGAAGCTGTAGGAGCCTAAACGTGGTGACAATAGAGGATAGAAGGACCAGCAGGTGTCGTAATTACGACGTAGAAAATAATGAGAGGGATTGATAGGGTGGACAGGATAAGTCTGTTTGAGAGGCGGGTCTCAGGTGCACGAGGGCACAGCCGGAAGTTAAAAATACAGATGAGTCATAGAGATATTAGGAAATACTTGTTTAGTCTTAGAGTGGTCGGGAAGTGGAACGACCTACATAGCTGAAACTAGTCTCGTTGTAAACATTTGTATTTTTTCCAACCTCTTGACATACTTTATGGGATTTGGGTTCCATACTGTTGCTGCATACCTCAAGATGGGCCTGACAAATGTCATGCAGTGTCGCGAAGACTCCTTGTTGAGGTTCCAGAAACCTCTTTAAATTTGCCGGTCTCGCGTTTGTTATGGTGACTATTCCGTTGATGTGCAACTCAGGCAATATACTCGGAACTATGCTCACCCCAAGGTCGTTTTTTTTTCGGGGAGGCTTGCGACATTTGTCCCCCAAGCCGGTCATCTTTGTCCTGCTCGTATCTGTTGGGGGTTTAATTCTAGTAGCCATTTGTCAGACCAATCCTGATCTGTTTGTCGTTTACGTTCCAAGAAACAGGGTGGCTCACGACATCCTAATGTGCGGTGATTCACATTAAATTTACCAGTTACCGAAGGGGTAACTTAATTTCAACCTGACCTCTAACTAGGCCAGCCATTCACATGAATTGCCATGAATACATCTCTTAATGAAGGAACTTACATTAATATTTATCTTTAGGATCTGGCAATTGTCGAGTATCTATTGTCAGTACTTATAGATTTTAGTTAGTGGTTCCGATAGTGCTTCCGCTCCTTCTTGCAGAATCCATGGTGATAATTTGTCAGGCCCCCATTGTTTTTGATATATCTAGTTCTCAAAAGTACCAGTTGATGTACCCTTCTCGTTGGCTCCCTACTTTTTGCCTTAGTTTCCACTGAGAACAGTCTTTGAACAATTTGTTCAGCTCCTCGCAGACTTTGTCTTTTCTCGTGCTTTTCTCGTGAGCTCTCCTTCCCTCTTTAGTCTTATTACTTGATCTTTAACTGTTCCTTTTTTCTGATCTGACTATTAACCAGTTTCGGTTCAAACTTGGCTTTTGATGCTATTATTCTCAAAATTTCGTTCAGTTTCTCTTTTTACCCTTTCATATTAATTTCTGACTCATTTTGCTCACTTCTGTCTTTTGCTTTCTACTATTGCATCTTTTGAATACGAATTTGTCCTCTTGCCTCTCGGCACTTTCCGGCTAGGTACTCCATCCCTTTCGTTGACCTTTAACATTATTCTGCATTCAGTAATTCCCTCATCTCTACAGAGTTTACTCTACTGAAATCTGGTTTCTCTCACTTCCCAGCTGCTATCCTTCCCTTGTTTACTTCCACATGGTGTTCGAAATCCAGTACCGTAGGGTCACTAGCACTCAGAGATCTCTTATTCTATTTTACCTATATAAGATGCACGTATCCCCCTCTCCTCTGTCTTATGTGTCCTTAACATGCTAACACAAAGTTTTCTACCACCACCTTCATAGTAGGTGGGCAAAAAGCACTCGTGTAATTCCCTAAATACTAAGGGTCCTCAGGGGTAAGTAGCCCTTCATTGTCCCAAGGGGCACTCCAGGAAGGAAATAAAGACAAAAAAAAAAAAAATAAAACACTGTTAATGGAGCAAATTATTCTCCAGATTTTTTTTTGTCGCAATGAAGCGGTTAGTTACCGCCCTCCAGGGAAATTTATGTAATAACACTGCCGCAGTGGATGTGTTGTGAAGACGAGTATAGTATTACCTGTGGGAATGGGAGGTAATCGGGTTCTGTCTAAGAAAGGGAAGGGGCGGTCAGGGCAAATCCTTGGATCATGAACCCCTCACCAGTGTCAAGGAACCTCCGTTGAGGGATATGGAATATATAATAATTGAGATAGCGTGCCCCTCTGAGAAGGTTCCTTGACGCTGGTGAGGGGTTCTTGATCTAGGGAAATTGATCTGTGCTCCAGTTCCCTGAATTAAGCCTGAATACCTTCTACATCCCCCCCACAGGTGCTGTATAATCCTACGGATTTAGCGCTTCCCCTTGATTATAATAATAATAATAATGAGATAGCGTGGCAGTGCGTCACTAGACTCAAGACGGCTCCATTGATCACACCAGTGTGAACCTTCCCGCCACGGAGACGCCACACAAGACGCATTGCTCAGTCCGTCTGACCTCCCCACGTCTTCCACCTCTTTTGTCTCTGGGTTTTCCCTCTTTCTCTCTTTACCCTCGTGGGTTTAGCACTTCCCATTAATCTAAATTATACCCTTACGTATCTTATGACATAATATATAAATTTGTTACGGGGTGTGCCAGTAATTACGCCAGCCAAAGGTCTCAGGCCATTATATAGGCCAGGCACCCGCGCCAGTTATCCTAGTTCTAATGACACTATCTTATCTATGTGGTTAGGTGGGCCCTAGGCCCACCTGGCCACATGTAACTATCATATAAAGGGACCAAGACTCATTTCTTATATAAAGGAAATTGCCAACAGCTCTGTCCTCAAGAGGGAACTTGATAATTTTCTAAAATCAGTTCCTTATCAGTCAAGCTGTTCTCATACGTTGGATTGCGTGCGGCTAGCAATAACAGCCTGATTGATCAGGCCCTGATCCACCGGGAGACCTGGTCGAGGATCGGGCCGCTGGGGCGTTGACCTCGGGAACATCCTCCAGGTAGACGTTGGATTGTTACTAGCACCAACAGCCTGATTGATCAAATCATCAACTTAGAAGTCCTGGAGTGACCCCCTGAAATCGACTACAGATAGAATTGGGTAGCAGCACAATGCTGATGCATCTAATATTATTAAAAATAATTCTGCACCCACTTAATCTCACCCCATCTTCCTCACTCTGTTAGATTTCAGTACATGCTTACTAACTCTTGCCTCCCTTTCTTCGCTTTGTTTTTTCTTCCCGTTACTATTTTTAACTGCTTCCCTATCATCCCATCTGCCCTCACACAACCATTAACTCTCGTTTTGTTTATTTTGGGCTAGCAATACGCGGCCCTGTCTGGGTGACGCCCAGGGCTTGCCTCTAATACTCTTTACTCTCCCTTCCGGAATCCCTGGCTTGTATTGTGTGCTGTGGAAAACATGACCGTGTTATTGATGTACGTGAGAAAGTACGCCCACGTATTGTGTACGCAGGAAAGTACACCTCGTTCTTAGCATTCAAGGCTGGCAGTGTTGCATCTTCTGCATATATAGAGTTCTTCAGTGTCCTCAATTCTAGTTCAGGGCAATAAACTTGTAGTCTCTGAGGGTACTATTCACGACCCTTTCACAGGTAGGTATCATTTTCATCTTATTTTCTTATGTTTGCTTAATACTTACAAAATCTCCGTCAACATTTAAGTTGTTGTGTAAGGAATACTGGGAACCCGACCGGCGTTTTTACAAACCTTACCACGGGTGGGGTTTGAACTCGCGATCAGTCTCAAAACTTCATACCGTCGTGTCATTACGATTTCGTGAATCATGTTGACGGCGTTTTTACAGTTGTTAAAAGTGGTACTGGGAGCCGAACCTCATTCCTCGTAATTGTGTAGAGTACTGGTATTCTAGTGCCTTTGTTAGTAAGTTGGTTGAGGCATAGGTACACATTAATACAGTTATCATACATAGTTTAACATATGTGTAAATTACCTAGCATAACCTAAAAAAGTCAGTTACTTATTACAAGGACCCCAGTGGAAATATATTATTATTTAAATCCTAGTAGAAAGTTACAGTAAAAATCAATGATGATTATAACCTTTAAAAGTTAAAACAGCTGAGTAACTCAGTTGTGTGAGCCTGGTCACACCAGGCTCACTTATGATCGTCTCATGGAGGGGCTTCCTATATAAAACAGAAATATCCAAATAATAAAAAGCAGACTGACGGCGAGGGAAGAAGCATCAGGCTGGGCAAAGGTGACGAGCATGGGGCCCCAGGATCAATACTGTGTGTGATAGGGGAATACAATAAACCGAACCAAATTGTTATTTGCTTACAGTATCATTAGTCCTTGGTTCCACACCTACAATATCTGTTATAGCGTACTTTGCTGAATATTCCTAGTAGGCTAGTTAGATTCCTAGCCTTCCAGGTCCCAAGACCATACACAGCCTCCACAGAGGCTGGCCATCAAATCCTTCATTTCTTCCTAGGCCTCCGGTTCTCTCACAGGAACTCCACCATGTGCTCACTCATGAGGATCAAAACCCAGTCCAAGAAAAAGATGTCAGGGGATTAGCAGCCTTCCCATTTCTAACAAAAATTGATATCCAGTCTCTATATCTCACAACTTATAAATTATTTGCTCTACCGTACCCATTGAAATATATCCTTAAGTGTATATACACTTGTGCCCTTTAATCCACGTTGGTGGTACAATTATACTTGTAGAAATAAATATTATTATTATTATTATATTATTATTATTATTATTATTATTATTATTATTACAGGGTGAGAATGGCACCGGATAGCTTATCTATAATAAGAACAATTAATTTGAGGAAATGGTATGGTGATACCGACAAGATGTGGAAAAAGACACTTATGTACTTATGTCCTGAACTGTACGTAAGTGTCTTTTTCCACAATTAATTTGAGAATAGGGATACATTGATAAGGTGGATAGGAAGAGATATGAGGTGGATATGAGGCAAAGGATACGGGAACATAACTCGAATTTCTAAAGCAAGTGAACAACATTGCTACAGGGATAGAAGGAAATGCCACTTCTGTCATATTGTGGTCAAAAAGTGATTCAAGAACGTAGTAGTAGTGGAAGCAAATTTCATACATAGTTTCAAGAGTAAATATGATATGGCACATGACTAGAAGCCGACATTTAGTTGATTGCTTAACAGACGAGGCCAGGAGCTTAGCCTCAACCATTTAATACACAAACTGATGAGTATAGATAAGTATTAGGTACATAAGCACCACATGATTTTACTGGCAGTGACAGAAACTGTCTTAAGTGCACATGCGATGGAGTGTGCATGATAATTTCTTCCCTTACACTCGAATAATTGTCATGTGTAATAAGAACAGTTACATGTCTGTCTGAGTCTCGTGTGTCTCCCGCTGCTACTAGAGTATAGGCATTTTACCCTCGAAGGAGACTACTGCCTCGTGGTACCTAACTGAAGGGATCATTCAATGTCTGGGCTGTGGAAGTTAAATTAGGTTTGATCCAAAGAAAGCGAGGGTAGTGCCAGTTCCTTGGATCCAAAGCCCTTCACCAGCATCCAGGCACTCCTTATAGGGTCTCGGTGTAAACCCCTCAAACCTTGATGCCGGTGAAGGGCTCTTGATTCAAGGAATTGCTCCTATCCTTCACTTCCTTGGCTCGAACCTGACTACCTCTCATTCCTTCAAGAGTTAAAAGATTCCCTATGTCACTTGGTCAGTCTTGCAGTGTTCTGAAATAATTGAGATATGCAACAAACAAGCAAACGCACCCATGCACTCACTCGTATGTATGTATTATATATATATTTGTGTATAACTAATTATTTTCTTCCTACATAATTGTTTATTAATTTATTTACAGTCCACAAAACACTAATATTTGGCATTGTCATTTTCCAACATTCACCGGTTATTATAAGGTTTATAGCATATTGACCGCACAAAGGCTACATTCCACTCTAACTTCTCCAATTTAAAGAATGTTGCCTTCCCTGCTTGTAAGTGGTCTCAACCAGCCGGATACAGTGAAATATTGTCTCCCTCCTTGTCCCTGGGTCCATTATGCTCGCACATCTAAGTCCCTTTGCCAACTGGGCATGAGTCTTCTGTCATTGGACTGGCTGTGATTTTCCCCTCTGTGATGAAATTCTGCCTCTCACTTATGCCTTCCTCAGCACTTCAGGCTTTGGAATGAGCCAGTCTCAGTAGTGAAGAACAAAAAGGCACAATACCGTGACCAGGGCTGGCCTTAAGCGGATTGGACCGATTGCTCCTAATTGGGCTCCGCATTAGAGTGTAATCTACTCTCGGCTTGTCAAGTACACACAACAACACAAAGTAAAAAAAAAAGGGGGGGAATTTGGTTATACAGTGGACCCTCTCCAAACTCTATTAATCCGTTCCTGAGAGCTCAACGTTAGGCGAAATTATCGTTAGGCAAATTAATTTTCCCCATAAGAAATAATGGAAATCAAATTAATCCATTCCTGACACCCCAAAGTATGAACAAAAAAAATTTTTACCACATGAAATATTAATTTTAATACACACAAACTGAAGAAGACATGCACAGTTACATGACACTTACCTTTATTGAAGATATGGTGATGATTGATGGGATGGGAGGAGGGGAGACTGTGGATGGTATTAATGTTTAGAAGGGGAATCCCCTTCCATTAGGACTTGAGGTGGCAAGCCCTTTTCTGGGGTTACTTCCCTTCTTCTTTTAACGCCACTAGGACCAGCTTGAGAGTTGCTGGACCTCTGTCGCACAACATATCTGTCCATAGAGGCCTGAATCTGCACTCTCTCGAAAGGCGTAGAATTAGGGGGGATATGATCGAGGTGTATAAATAGAAAACAGGAATAAATAAAGGGGATGTAAATAGTGTGCTGAAAATTTCCAGCCAAGACAGGACTCTCAGCAATGGTTTCAAGTTAGAAAAATTCAGATTCAGGAAGGATATAGGAAAGTACTGGTTTGGTAATATAGTTGTGGATGAGTGGAACAAGCTCCCAAGTACAGTTATTGAGGCTAAAACGTTGTGTAGTTTTAAAAATAGGTTAGTTAAATACGTGAGTGGGTGTGGGTGGGTGTGAGTTAGACCTGACTAGCTTGTGCTGCTGGGTCTGGTACAGTGCTCCATCCTTGAGTGGGGATGACCAAACTGGGTGGGTCATTGGGATAATCCGGAGGGTGGGTCATTGGTCTAGTCGGGGGGACACATGGACCTGCTCCGCATGGGTCAGTAGGCCTGTTGCAGTGTTCCTTCTTTCTTATGTTCTTATGTACCTCCCGTTCCTTTATGACATTCCTAAAGTGTTTCACAACATTGTCAGTGTAATAGCCACCAGCACAGCTTGCATTAGCTGTGTGAGGGTGATTTTCATCAAAAAAGGTTTGCACTTTAAGCCACATTGCACACATTTCCTTAATCTTTGAAGTAGGCAACTTCCTCAATTTCTCTATCCCCTCCTCCGAAGCAGTTTCCTCAGGTGTGGCCTCTTGCTGTTGAAGATGATCTAGCAGCTCATCAGTGGTTAGTTCTTCATTGTCCTCCTCCACCAACTCTTCCACATCCTCTCCACTAACCTCCAACCCCAAGGACTTCTCCAATGCCACAATGGATTCCTCAACTGGCATAGGATTCCCAGGGTTAGCCTCAAACCCTTCAAAATCCCTTTTGTCTACACATTCTGGCCACAGTTTCTTCCAAGCAGAGTTCAAGGTCCTCTTAGTCACTTCCTCCCAAGCCTTACCTATAATGTTTACACAATTGAGGATGCTAAAGTGATCTCTCCAACACTCTCTTAGAGTCAATTGAGTTTCTGAGGTCACTACAAAGCACCTTTCAAACATAGCTTTTGTGTACAGTTTCTTGAAGTTGGAAATGACCTGCTGGTCCATGGGCTGCAGGAGAGGAGGGGTATTAGGAGGCAAAAACTTGACCTTAATGAAGCTCATTTCTGCAGAAAGTCGCTCTGCCACGTCTGAAGGATGACCAGGAGCATTGTCTAATACCAGGAGGTACTTAAGGTCTAATTTCTTTTCAGTTAGGTTATTTTTCACAGTGGGGGCAAATGCATGGTGTAACCAGTAATAGAAAAAGTCCCTAGTGACCCATGCCTTACTGTTTGCCCTCCACAGCACACACAAATTAGCCTTGAGGACATTGTTTTTCCTGAACACTCTGGGAGTTTCAGAGTGACACACCAATAAAGGTTTCACTTTGCAATCACCACTAGCATTAGCACATATCAACAGAGTATGCCTGTCTTTCATAGGCTTATGTCCTGGGAGTGCCTTTTCCTCCTGAGTAATGTAGGTCCTGCTTGGCATTTTCTTCCAAAACAGGCCTGTTTCGTCACAAACACTTGTTCAGGTTTCAGTTCTTCACTGTCTATGTACTCCTTGAATTCCTGCACATATTTTTCAGCCACTTTGTGGTCCGAATTGGCAGCCTCACCATGCCTTATCACACTATGTATGCCACTACGATTCTTAAATCTCTCAAACCAACCTTTGCTGGCCTTAAATTCACTCACATCACCACTAGTTGCAGGCATTTTTCTAATTAAATCATCATGCAACTTCCTAGCCTTTTCACATATGATCGCTTGAGAGATGCTATCTATTTTTTGTTTATCTGCACCAATAACAGTCTCTCAACATCATCTATCATTTGCAATCTCTGTTTCGAAAACAAAGTTGCACCTTTGGCAAGAACAGCTTCCTTGTTTGCCGTTTTCTTGGCCACAATAGTAGCGATGGTTGATTGGGGTTTTGTGTACAACCTGGCCAGCTCGGAGACATGCACTCCACTTTCATACTTAGCAATGATCTCTTTCTTCATATCCATAGTAATTCTCACCCTTTTTGCTGTAGGGTTGGCACTAGAAGCTTCTTGGGGCCCATGGTGATTTATTTTGCAGGTGCAATCACTAAAAAGGCTGTGATAATATGAAATGTTCCGATTGTATGCTTGGGAGCGACCGCGGTGGCTGGTTTGTAAACATTGGCACCCATGGAGCAAGTGAGGCGGGCTCAGGCCACACATGGACGCGTCTCGAATGAATTGCATTGAGCGAGTCTTTTAGCGCTAGCCGAGGCAAAATTTTTGCATTAAAATGTATCGCTAGGCGGATTTAACGTTATGCGATGCGTTCATTAGGCGAGGGTCCACTGTAATTTGTTGGCGAATTTCCCTAAAAGCGGTGGTGAAGTTGTCCAGTGGGGTGGCGATTGTACCCGACATCGGACATTAAAAACAGTATGAATCTGCAGATGAACCTTTGCCAGATCCAAAAACAGCCTTCAGAGTGCAATGTTTTAATCTGGTGGTAGATAAAGCACTGCAAACACTTGAGCCACGGGTTTGAACAACTGAAAAAAGTATCAAAATTTATTTGGATTCTTGTGCAATTTTTAGGACCTATCCAAGGACACCATAAAAAAATGTGCAGCATATCTGGAAGTGACATTGACAGAGGTCAAGGTGGCACAGGAAAAAGATCAATTTAAAACCACAAAACTGACTGATATAGATGGATACATGCTTTGTGAGGAAATGGAGGCACCAAAGTCAGTTCTGCCATCAGAGATTCAAAACCCCATGAAAATGCATGAATTCCTTGCTTGCGACAACAGGTATACCACATTTCCAAATTTATTTATTGCTCTTCGGATTTTCTTGACAATCCCAGTGACTGTGGCATCTGGAGAAAGGAGTTTTTCCAAGCTGAAACTGATAAAACTTGTGATCATCAATTCAGCAAGAACGTTTGAACAGTTTGGTGATCATGTCCGTTGAATTGAAATTAACAGGAGTTTAAACTTCAACAAAATTCTAAAAGACTTTGCAGAGAAAAAAGCAAGAAAAATAACTTTTCCTAATAAAAGGCAATAATAATATGACTCATTTATAGTTTATGAATGTTAAGTGATTTTTAGAGGTCCAAAAGATAATTTGTTTCCAAAAGTGCACTTAAATTCTGATTTTTTTTCTGAACAAAAATAAATTTATATTTTTAATAAATCATTTCACAGTCACTAAAGCAAGTGGTATTGTGACTATGTACTTTTCAGAGGTGATATACTAATTTTGTTTGTAGGCTTACATGTATGCAATTTTATATTAAAATGTAGTTTACATCTGTTTGGTCTGTTAACTCGCATGCATTTTTTAAGCGCACAGTTTGATTGCTTTCCATACATGGGGCCCACCAAAATTGTTCCCAGTTGGGGCCTGTACCCCCTAATCCTGGCTCTGAGTCTGTGACTGGAACAATACACAAATAACCTGCACATAGGAGAGAGGTGCCTACTACGACGTTTCGATCCAGCTTGGACCATTTACAGTCACACTAACTTTGTAAATGGTGCAAGTTGGACCGAAACATTGTCGTCAGCTCCTCTCTCCTATGTGCAAGTTATTTGCGTATTGTTCAGTAGTGACTTCTTGTTTAATATCAGTGAGAATTTTTATGATTATTTAGTAAATACTGAGGCTACACATAGGGATATCCAAGTGATTTCCAATAAAATCGTGGATGTTTTGTGTCTTCAAATGGCTGTAATTTTTCTTCTAATCCATTTTTGCCTTAAACATTTGCATAATAATGATTTTTATATGTTAAAACAAAACAATTAATAAAGGAAGAACTATCCACAAAACACTAAAATAACATGAAATATGTTATTATCAGTGATGAATTGTATTCTGGCAAAATTTGTAATTTCCAGTAACTCTGCTTAGAAAAAGTTTAGAAACAAAATTTAGACACCAGATATCCCTTTAATTATGCACTATTTTATGAAAGAAAAAATTGAAAATTTTTAAAACAGTAAAAAATTTTTCCCAGGAAAGGGCCCCCATTCCACCCCCCAGCCATAACTTCCCTCAAATTTGGAGGAACTGCTGTGTTTCCTTTCAAATTTAGGAGACCCAACTTTAAGGGCGACAATTAGTTGGCCCAAAATGCATTGCACAATAAGTGGCTTTCTACAGCGCTTGCAAGTGTATCAAATTATATTCGTATTATAATTGTATCAAAGCAAAAATTGTAGTCAGTTAGAATATCAAAATAACTACTGTATTGCTAATCAGAAATAAAAAACTTAATTATTAACTTAATTTAAATGTGCTGTACCAGACCAGTTGTTTAAAAATAATTTATTTGAAAAAAAAAAAAATGCCTTGTAATATTACAATCTGCAGTACTACACAGACCAAGACAACATTTTCTTTACTAATAGATTTAAACATTAGTTAATTTCATTGCATGGTCTTCCACAAATAGTAAAATTAATTATAAGTGTCATGTTTCACATTATTACATCTAGTTTAGGTGAGGCTTTGATACATCAAAATACAGTACATGTATTTTTGTTGTCACAGATCTGGTGGATTGTACTGCTTGGGTTATTTTATTCTTTGTAGTTAGATTCAAATCTAGAACCAATAGTCTTTTTAAATAATAGAAAATTGTGACTAGTTTGTCAAGTCTTATTGTGATTCATGAATTATTATATCTGTGTTCTTGGTTTTATCATTGTGAGCTCATGTGTCTTGTCCTTCAGAAGCATGAATACTATTTACCCCGTACTCAACTTACATTTATCCAAAATGTTGAACTTTTAAAATACTGTATTAATAAAGCATTAAATATAAATTGGTTTTATTTATATACAGCTACACTTTAGCAAACTCCCTTTTATGATTGCCAGATGGTCATCATTCAATTCTATATTAAACACTCCTGAAATCTTAAATGTCAGTTTTGTTGTTTACTGAAAATTTAAAAGAATGGTTTTGTACATTTTATGCTGATAATGTTGTGCCTTTACAGGGAAAACATTGTGCGAGTCTTGCGGTAAGAAGTGCTCTGGTGAAGTGCTCCGAGTCCAGGAGAAGTACTTCCATATTAACTGCTTTAAGTGCCACAGTAAGTGCCATCACTGTTACTCTATATCTGCCAGGTTTTAGGAAATTTAGTTTAACATTGTAAATTAGACATATAATTGTGTAAGTATTCTGTATATTATTGTACAGCAGTACATTGAATATTTAATTCCTTTACATACTCCATTAACTTTCAGCACATTAATATTATATATTGCAAGGATATTAATTATGGTTTTAATCTAAAAGTAAAGATGCAGTTTTCTTGGATATTGAAGGCCATTCATGCATATCATCGTGCATGCATTCTAGTGTATGTGACTGTCAGTTTACACTGATGACTGCACTCATAAACTTCTTTTGAACATCCATTAAGATCAAGTTGCTCCTGGTGAGTTGGTTGATGCTCTGAACTAGGTTGCTGCCTCACACTCATTGCTGCTGATGGGGTATAGCTTATTTTTCTCACATTCTTGCATTACATTATATGGTAGTCATATCTGTATTTAAGAAATATTTTTATTACACTCTTAAAATACTAACCCTTAACATTATACTGTACCTCAGCTTATGAGTGCATTTTGGAATACAGCCACCATAAATTTAATATGATTGGTTCTAACTTTTTTCTATTTGGTCTTCAAAGTAATTTCACAATGACTTTAATTGCATGGACTGTTTAATCCATTGAAGATATATCTACACTTATCTTCCTCCTTTGCTGATTATATTTGTCTTTTCCCATGGGCTTCCTCTTTCTATAAAGGCCTCTCACTATCCTAGCTATTAAATCTCTATCTGTAATAATTGTAGTTTTTACAGCTTCATTTCTAGAAAATATTTAAAAAGTTGTTCACTCTGTGGATTTTATTTTTTTAAGTCCACAGTAGTACTGTAATGTGCTTTATGGTGACTTTTTGTTTTCCTGGACTTGTTGAGATGAGCAGTTTCTGTTAGTGATGTTAATCAGATTAGGTTCTTCAGTACCTATTACACTTCTGTACATGAAATTTAAATACAGTGTACTTTCCAGATGATCTATATGTTATCTTCCAAATTTGTAAATGCAGGTACTGTAGTACTAGTATATGATTTACTGTAAGCATCAATGAGATAGCATGAGTTAACAGAGCCAATGATTTTATTTTATTTTATTTATTAATTTGAACATGATGCAGAGAAGTACAAAACAATACAGTTAAGTGCAGCATGCCAAAGCCCCTTGTATGCAGAGCATTATGGGCTGGCTTAAAATTAACTTAAGATTAACTAAGCAATGATGTATTCAGTGGTAAAACATTATTGTAAACAGAAAACAATTAAGCTTAAGTAACAATTAGTTTGAGTATTACAAAGACAGGTCATATGGTTGCATGCATTGCTGTTCATTCAGTAGAATGGAGTAGTATTCTGTTAGGTAATGTAATTAAAAGATAACAACATTTGATTGGAACTGGATCAACATAGAAATCTTATTTAAATAATGGTGTTAATGTCTTCTTTGTCATGTTTATGCCTCTGATAAACTTAATCTGTATCCATGGGCATCTGTGGGTATGTGGGGGAAATGGATGGACTTATTGCATTTATGATGGCAAATCTTTGCAAAATGTCTTGGACAAATGTAACAACTACAGAGATGGATGATGGAGTTGAGTACATATAAATAAGTTGTCACACATTGTGTGAAAAATGATCAAAAGTGACAGATGGAGATAGGGAACTAGGAGTTATCATTAACAAAAAATTATTGGAAAATCGTATAAATGATGTTGTGAGAAACTGGTATGCTTCACTAGCAAACTTTTATGCTCTTCAGATATTGTATATGGAAGGGAGAAAGCTTTTAACAAAAAAAAAAAATGTTTATAATGCAAGTTAGTCCAGAACTTAAAGGCAGCAGTAGTGCAGTGTCTGCACCTATAAATCATGTGGAAAAGATAAAAAACTCCAAGCACAAGTTGCAAAATGGTTCCCAAAGCAGCATGAATTATTTGTTGAATTGCCCTTGCTGGGCACTTAGTATTTCATAAAAATTCCTCAAAAAGTGTTGGTGTAACCTCGTAGCTACTGTACATTCTATAAAATATAATATCCTTTGGTGGTATGACAGTCTGGAGTATGAAAAGAATGACAGCAGGCTCTCTAGGACAGCTGGCATGTTGCAGCAGTGTGGGTGTTTACTAAGTAGAGTAATGATGGAGTCTACATCATGGCTTGCGTTGTGGCTATTACTCACATTGTTAGGCATATCATTTTAAATTTTGTCACTTAGTTCCACCACAGCAGCTGCAGTCGTATGTTGTTTAGTTTTGTTTGACAGTCTACAGTACAACTTTTAAAGTACTAATTCTAAAGGTACTGAAATTATTTGTGCTATTCAGGATGACTTTATATTACATGTATAATAGTATACGTATATATAAAGGACTGTATTGATATTATGTAAAGAATAATTTAAGCTTGTAAATGTAAATTGTACTGCACATTCCAGTTGTTGTACTCTTCAACTTCTACAGATGTGTTGTAGTCAAGATTAGTATAAAATTATGGTTTTGCTGCATTAAAAAAAACTCTTTGCAAGTGAAGAGGGTGTTTCAGTTTTATTATTTGCTCTCTCACCCCACTTTTCTGATTTGTGCTTGTGAGTTCTAGGTTCAGACACCACACTACTGCTGCCACTGATTTTGGGCTTACTTACATTTTGAACAACTTTTTAAGCATTTCCTCGGCTATATAGAATAGTTTTTGTCAGGTGTAATTGAATGCAACTGTGTATTCTAATTCTCATACACTTTTTTTTTTCAACACATAAGCCATCTCCCACCAAGGCAGGGTGACTTAAAAAGAAAAACAAAAGTTTTTCCTTTTATATGTAGTAATTTGTAATGGGGAAGGGATTACTAGCCCCTTTCTCCTGGCTCTCATATACTTGTAATCATAATTAAATTTTAAAGCTGTCTGAAATGCTTTGTATAACAAAGGACTATCTATAAAGTAGTAATATATGTCAATCACTCTAATTGTATAATATACTATACTCCACTTTATAAAGAAATAAAGTTTTGTTTGTGATGTGTGTAAATATTAAGAATTGTTAGTGTAGGCAACCTCCATTTAATTATGTATAGTTACTTTTACGAAAACCCCAGTTTTTCTCGAGGCAGCCTTCAAGGGGGCAAATCCCATTAAAACCTATTATATAAATAGAAATGAATTCAAACAGAAACATATTTGGCCCAAAAATAGTTTACAAGTTCTGATTTACACAAATTTAGTAAATTTAATTAGTGATACACTACAGAAATCTAGAACAGAAGTGCAATAATCAGCAAATACAGTATACATTAGCTTCCTGTATTAATTTAGTGTGGAATCAGGTAGTGAGCAGTAGATGGTATCATGGCACCATTCACTCACCACAAACTACACTCCCATCAATACCATGCTATATAACCTCAAATTTCATGTTTAAAATACATAATTGTCTTCCTCTTTAATGCTAAAATAGGTACCTGGGTGTTAGTCAATTGGTGTGGGTTGCATCCTGGGGACAAAATTCACCTAATTTGTCTGAAATGCTCTGCATAACAAGGGGCTTTGTAGTAGTATGTCATTGATGTCAGCTAAGCCTGTATACCTTGTATATGCACTTGTAGAAATAAAGATTATTATTATTATTATTATTATTATTGCACAACTGCAAGCTTTTTCACTAACTCCTCTTTGTAGAATCATTTTTCCATGAGGTAAAACACCAACTGATATTAATAATATGGGCAAAAATTTTATAGCTAGTGGTTCCATGATCAGGTAGCCTCTCCTACAAAAAAAAAAAATGGTAATAAGTGTTTTTTGCTAAATGTGAAAGAAAGGAATCAAGATTCATGTACAGGATAACTTGAATAATTGAATCTGTTCACTAGTTGATCTTCAGTAAAAAGTTGGATAATCAAAATCTGAGGAAATGGAAACCAGCAGATTTATTGGGACATCCGTAATTTCAAACCTGTTGAGTTTAATGTATGAAGATGTTTAATGCATAAAGAAATAGAAGCTGTGCATACAGGAGGGCCCCACTTGTATGGCTCTTAGGTTCCTAACCCAGCATAGTAAGTGAAAATCACCAGTGGATGGAAAAAAGTATTTTCTTTATTATTGAATGCATCTAAAATGCCTAATAATGTGTTTACACTATCATATATTAAGCATATGTTAGGCATAAAAAAAATGGATAAAAAAGTGAAATAAATACAAAGTACGTACATACAATACTTATTTTAAAATATGGTCACCCTTTCCTTATGCAACTGTTGTACGAAAACAGTAGAAAAGTGGTAAAAGCACTGAACATAATGAAAACAAAATAAGATGTGGAACTCTGAAGAGAGGGTGCTGTTTATGTGGGGCACTCCTGTATGCATTTATGGATAAGATTAACAACATATAAAAAATTGTTTGTATTGAATTATGTTACTTAATTTCCAGTGTTATTTTCTAGGCTGCAAGAAGTCACTAGCACAGGGAGGCTTCTTCACACGGGAGAAGGACTACTATTGTACTGAATGTTACCAGAAGAACTTTGGCCAACGATGCACTACATGTGGGTTATACGTAGAGGGAGAAGTTGTCTCTGCCCTTGGTAATTCATACCATCAAAAATGCTTCACGTGTGCGCGTTGCAGGTATGATATTTTGATGACATTTTACAATTACAGTACAGTGGCACCTCGAGTTATGAACTTAATTCATTCCAGAAGGCTGTTCAAGTGCCTATACCGAACGAATTTCTTCCCATAAGGAATAATGTAAATTAGATTAGTCCGTTTCAGACCCCCAAAAATACACTTACAAAAGCACTTACAAAAAATACTCTTAGATAATTGTTTTCAGTTGGAAGCTGTTCGAAACTCGAGGTACCACTGTACTTGATTTGTAGATGTTCTTTTAAGTATTTTCTGGTTTTGTCCACAGCAGAGCAGAACATGTTATACTGTAGACTATTTTCTCTCCTCTTTTCACAATTTTTTTCCCTATTGCTCAGTAATCCTGTCACCAACCCTCTTGCTCTCTCTCTCTCTCTCTCTCTCTCTCTCTCTCTCTCTCTCTCTCTCTCTCTCTCTCTCTCTCTCTCTCTCTCTCTCTCTCTCTCTCTCTCTCTATCTATCTCTCTATCTCTCTATCTCTCTCTATCTCTCTCTATCTCTCTCTCTATCTCTCTCTCTATCTCTCTCTCTATCTCTCTCTCTATCTCTCTCTCTATCTCTCTCTCTATCTCTCTCTCTATCTCTCTCTCTATCTCTCTCTCTATCTCTCTCTCTATCTCTCTCTATCTCTCTCTATCTCTCTCTCTATCTCTCTCTCTATCTCTCTCTATCTCTCTCTCTATCTCTCTCTCTATCTCTCTCTCTATCTCTCTCTCTATCTCTCTCTCTATCTCTCTCTCTATCTCTCTCTATCTCTCTCTCTATCTCTCTCTATCTCTCTCTCTATCTCTCTCTATCTCTCTCTCTCTCATCTCTCTCATCTCTCTCATCTCTCTCATCTCTCTCATCTCTCTTCATTCTTGCCAGCTCGTATCTGTCCACTGTTACCTTGCATTTCCACCTATATAATGTAAATACTTGGGCATTAATTGAAATAAAATTTTCTGCATGTTTTCTTTTTGACTATTCATCCACCCTTCTCGCCTCTCAGAATTGGAATTGCTGTCACCTCTGTTCTCCCCAAATACTGAGAGGGAGTTACTTATGCATTGAATTTCCCTGTGTATTGATAAAATTTGGTAGTTTAAAAAAAAAAATGGCTATTTCCCATGAAGGCAGGGGGTGACCCAAAGAAAGATGTACATTCAGCATCCATGGACCATTTCATTCCCACTGTGGAAGCACAATACCACCTACCTACATACCACCACCTTCAGGACTCAGCTTCAGCTAACTAATTTCCATTTATCTCTTCATAGACATTACCTTGCTTACACGCACATAGCATGCAAAATCATAAAAGTCACATGTCGAAACTTGCTTTGATACGGCATGCTAACACATTCCTGCTGCATTCTCAGGCTCCTTCTTTTCATAATCTTCTTCACACCTTCCCTGTTTCCAAGGAGTGCCTTAATGCTGCTGAAGCTCTCTGAATCTAAGTTACCTTTTCCTCCCATGGACCCAACTTGATAACCTCTATCCTCCAACCTCATCTTTACTGCAGTGTTTAAAAATCATGCCTTGCATCTGCTGTAGACGAGAGTGTTGGTATGACTTTTCTCTGGTACATTTTCCTATTTTGCATCCATTGATAACCTCTTCCCACATACTTTTCAAAACTCTGTAGCTACCATCCTTTGCTCATCCATTCTGTGAATCACTTCATCTTTTATGGAGCAGTCTCAAATTTCTAAATACATTAACAGTATTTCATCTGTATGCCTTCCCTCCAATCTTAACATCCAGTCTTTCATTGCTTTGACATTGTCTTCTTCTCATTATCTTGCTTTTTGTATGCTTATTTTCAACTTCTTGTACACTCCCTCCTAGTCTCCCATCTTACTCCCATCATCTTGCTCTATATATATGTATTCACTTTCAGCTTCCTTTTGCAACTTTACTATAAAATCTCCCAGAGAAGTGTCATTATCAGAGAGCACTTGTGATGACTCCCACTTTGTCAGATTTATTATGTTCTTAGTTTTTGCCTTTCCTCTAAAAATCTTTTCTCTCATTACAGACAACCATTTCCAACGGGTGAACGAGTTACTTATACTGGGAAGGAGTGTCTGTGTCAGCGATGTTTGCATATACCTGTTGTAGACTCCCAGTCACCTAGTCGCTCACCAACGACTGCAGGACCGAGTAAGTACTCAGTCTTTTTTTTGTTTAACAGTTATATTATCGTGACTGCTATTACTAACACTGACTCACCAAAAATAGGTTATGCATAACATAAATAATTGTTCTCTACAGGTTTGCACCAATTTTGCATTAGTTATATTCATAATTGACTCACAGTATATGGAGAGGAAGCCTCAATGTTCTGGCTCATAAAAAATAGAGGCACAATACTGTGACTGGAACAATAAACTAGTTAATGGTCCAAGTCAAACAGAAACATTGTCATAAGCTTCTTTCTCTTATGTGTGGGTTATTTGTGTACTCTGGCCCATCTTTAACTATTATCATTGTGACAGCTGTTATTTTTATTTTTTTATTATCACACCGGCCGATTCCCACCAAGGCAGGGTGGCCCGAAAAAGAAAAACTTTCACCATCATTCACTCCATCACTGTCTTGCCAGAAGGGTGCTTTACACTACAGTTTTTAAACTGCAACATTAACACCCCTCCTTCAGAGTGCAGGCACTGTACTTCCCATCTCCAGGACTCAAGTCCGGCCTGCCGGTTTCCCTGAATCCCTTCATAAATGTTACTTTGCTCACACTCCAACAGCACGTCAAGTATTAAAAACCATTTGTCTCCATTCACTCCTATCAAACACGCTCACGCATGCCTGCTGGAAGTCCAAGCCCCTCGCACACAAAACCTCCTTTACCCCCTCCCTCCAACCCTTCCTAGGCCGACCCCTACCCCGCCTTCCTTCCACTACAGACTGATACACTCTTGAAGTCATTCTGTTTCGCTCCATTCTCTCTACATGTCCGAACCACCTCAACAACCCTTCCTCAGCCCTCTGGACAACAGTTTTGGTAATCCCGCACCTCCTCCTAACTTCCAAACTACGAATTCTCTGCATTATATTCACACCACACATTGCCCTCAGACATGACATCTCCACTGCCTCCAGCCTTCTCCTCGCTGCAACATTCATCACCCACGCTTCACACCCATATAAGAGCGTTGGTAAAACTATACTCTCATACATTCCCCTCTTTGCCTCCAAGGACAAAGTTCTTTGTCTCCACAGACTCCTAAGTGCACCACTCACTCTTTTTCCCTCATCAATTCTATGATTCACCTCATCTTTCATAGACCCATCCGCTGACACGTCCACTCCCAAATATCTGAATACGTTCACCTCCTCCATACTCTCTCCCTCCAATCTGATATTCAATCTTTCATCACCTAATCTTTTTGTTATCCTCATAACCTTACTCTTTCCTGTATTCACCTTTAATTTTCTTCTTTTGCACACCCTACCAAATTCATCCACCAATCTCTGCAACTTCTCTTCAGAATCTCCCAAGAGCACAGTGTCATCAGCAAAGAGCAGCTGTGACAACTCCCACTTTGTGTGTGATTCTTTATCTTTTAACTCCACGCCTCTTGCCAAGACCCTCGCATTTACTTCTCTTACAACCCCATCTATAAATATATTAAACAACCACGGTGACATCACACATCCTTGTCTAAGGCCTACTTTTACTGGGAAAAAATTTCCCTCTTTCCTACATACTCTAACTTGAGCCTCACTATCCTCGTAAAAACTCTTCACTGCTTTCAGTAACCTACCTCCTACACCATACACTTGCAACATCTGCCACATTGCCCCCCTATCCACCCTGTCATACGCCTTTTCCAAATCCATAAATGCCACAAAGACCTCTTTAGCCTTATCTAAATACTGTTCACTTATATGTTTCACTGTAAACACCTGGTCCACACACCCCCTACCTTTCCTAAAGCCTCCTTGTTCATCTGCTATCCTATTCTCCGTCTTACTCTTAATTCTTTCAATTATAACTCTACCATACACTTTACCAGGTACACTCAACAGACTTATCCCCCTATAATTTTTGCACTCTCTTTTATCCCCTTTGCCTTTATACAAAGGAACTATGCATGCTCTCTGCCAATCCCTAGGTACCTTACCCTCTTCCATACATTTATTAAATAATTGCACCAACCACTCCAAAACTACATCCCCACCTGCTTTTAACATTTCTATCTTTATCCCATCAATCCCGGCTGCCTTACCCCCTTTCATTTTACCTACTGCCTCACGAACTTCCCCCACAGCTGTTGTAGCTTGATAATTATCCATGAGGGACAGAAATGTTATTTGGAGTTTTGTCTCCATATAATGAGTTCCTTGTAAATTGTTCCACTGATGGTATCGTGATAAGTATTCTTCTTTGGTTATTTATAGATGTTTCTTGTTTAATTCTAAATACAGCACAGTAGAGCTTGAAAATTCAGCAGGCTTTGTAATCTGTGTAATTTGATTTTATATTACAACGTATTTATTGAAGGCTGTTTAGTGGATATTTTTGATTATTCACGTTTTTTTTCCATGGCACATGACTCCTAAATTGAAAAGCAACCATAGAATTTCAAGGTGTGCTCATTCTTTATTTTATGAATGTATATATTAAGCAGATTAGAGCATTATTTAAAGATGTATGGGCAATTTTTATTTAAAAATCATTCAGACATGTTAGCCACAATATCAAGTTTCACATCATCTTCAGGAACGTAACTGGTGAATTACAGGGTTCAGCTGTGCACAACACCACACACCAAAACACAAAACAGTGTATCACCACACATGACCACTTTTTGTTTTATTGTATTTCTATGAAACTGGTTTTGCCTTAACTAATGACCTTTCATTTTTTTTTTTTAAACGTGAAAACAGTTTACTTTTCATTGAACATGCAAGTGTTTGTTCAAGTTATATTGTATCTCTCTAATTTGTAAGTCTTTTTACATGTTCATAATTTTCCCAAATTTAAAATATATAGAATTTTGAATGATAATCACAATGACTTGTGAGAATAAAAGTAAAAATCTTGAATTATATTAGAAAAGTCTTTCTAATTTGCAGTTTTCTGAATAAGAAAATATTTTTAGAAATGTTGAATTCAGAATGATCTCCAAAATTTAGAACAGTATATTATGTAGAATTTGCCCTAAAATTATGGAGACTAAAGATGTAGACACATAGTAATTGTCAGGTAAGTTGAACAGAATGTATTGTATAGATACAACATTCATTTTCATTTCCAGGATTTCTTGGTAGTAGCACTCTGGGCTGTAGTAACACTTGTAGCACTCTGGGATGTAGTAACACTTGTAGCACTCTGGGATGTAGTAACACTTGTAGCACTCTGGGATGCAGTAACACTTGTAGCAATCTGGGATGCAGTAACACTTGTAGCACTCTGGGATGCAGTAACACTTGTAGCACTCTGGGATGCAGTAACATTTGTAGCACTCTGGGATGCAGTAACACTTGTAGCACTCTGGGATGCAGTAACACTTGTAGCACTCTGGGATGCAGTAACACTTGTAGTACTCTGGGATGCAGTAACACTTGTAGTACTCTGGGATTGCTTGTGGTCTGTATATGACTAAAAAGATTTTTTAAGGGACTTTAGATGATGCCTTCTGTTAGGGCACATCTGTCCTTTCAAGAAAGGTTCCTTCATGCTGGTGAGGGGGCTCTTGCTCTAAGGAGTTGGAGTTGACCTCTCCTTCCTTGGGTCAAACCTAATGGTGTATGGCACCTAAATATAATATTAAGACAGGTATATAAAGTTTGATGATTCTTTCAGTTGCTAAATGTTCAAGTATTGGGTCTTGCAGTTTCTTTGGTAAATCTTATACAGCCTCTCCTCACTTAACGATGATGGAGTTCTGTTCCTAAGACCTCGTCAGTAAACGAATTCGTTGCTAAGTGAGGAACTTACTATAATGGTAGTGGGTTTGTGTCAATCATCTTTGATATTGTTTTACTGTTACCTTTGCACCATTTATAACATTTCTGGTATATTATTAAATGTTTATACAGTAGTGTACTTTATATTGAAATAAACAGAATAGAGGAAATCAGCTCTGATATACATTACAGGTCTCCCTCAACATTCGTGAGGGTTAGGGGATCAAGAGCCTCGCGAATGTTGAAAAACCGTGAATGTTTGGTGCCCCAATATATTACAATATATTACAATACTGCTTCCTTAACTTGTTGAACCATGAATAATCATAAAATACATGAAAACGTCGTAAATTGTTCTAAATATATACATGTTATGCTTTAATAACGTATGTTATTTAAAAACATGTATGTTATTAAATACCACAGACTCCACCAATGCCTCCACCACTGCGAGTCCCTACTACCCTCCCTCCGACCCCCGCAACTGGCAGCCAGCCCTCCCACCACTCAGTGTGGTGAGTGTTTTGTTTGTTCATTATTTGCTATTAAACTACAGTATAATTAATGTAAACCCATTCATGACTGCATATTGGAATGGCTATTCGGACAGGTATTAGACGGTGACATCATGTGTTTACTCTTGAACACTGCAAAGAATCGAACATTTCTGCTATTGCTAATAATAACAATAGTAATAGTAATAATAACAAAAATAATAATAAATACGATATAATTGAAGAAGGAAATTGTACAAAAATACGAGGGAGTGGTTGACACATCATCAGTGTGACTTTGTTTATGCTGGAGTGAACATTAGTCTCCCTGCTCTTCCAAACATTTCACAATAATTCAGCAGTTGAGGCAGTGGTATTTAATAACATATATGTTATAAATATTAATAGTACATGTTATTATTAATAACATGTATTATTATTAACATGTATGTATTTAATAACATCTTTCTTTCAATGTACCAGCCGAATCCCACCGAGGTGGGGTGACATAAAAGGAAAAATGAAAGTTTCTCCTTTCAAATTTAGTAATATATACAGGAGAAGGGGTTACTAGCCCCTTGCTCCCGGCATTTCAGTCGCCTCTTACGACACGCATGGCTTACAGAGGAAGAATTCTGTTCCACTTCCCCATGGAGATAAGAGGAAATAAACAAGAACAAGAACTAGAAAGAAAATAGAAGAAAACCCAGAGGGGTGTGTGTATATATATGCTTGTACATGTATGTGTAGTGTGACCTAAGTGTAAGTAGAAGTAGCAAGACATACCTGAAATCTTGCATGTTTATGAGACAGACAAAAGACACCAGCAATCCTACCATCATGTAAAACAATTACAGGCTTTCGTTGTACACTCACTCGGCAGGACGGTAGTACCTCCCTGGGCGGTTGCTGTCTACCAACCTACTACCTATTTAATAACATATATGTTATAAATAATAATAGTACATATTATTAATAACACGTATTATTATTAACATGTATATTATTAAATACCATTGCGTCTACCACTCCAGTCACACTCAATCTACAAGCACCAAACACAATGAATTATTGTGAAATGTTTGGAAGAGCAGCGAGACTAATGTTCACTCCAGCATAAACAAAGTCACACTGACGATGTGTCAACCACTCCCTCGTATTTTTGTACAATTTCCTTCTTCAATTATATCATATTTATTATTATTATTATTATTATTATTATTATTATTATTATTATTATTATTATTATTATTAGTATTGTTATTATTAGCTGTAGCAGAAATGTTTAATTCTTTGCAGTGTTCAAGAGTAAACACATGATGCCACCGTCTAATACCTGTCCGAATAGCCATTCCAATATGCAGTCATGAATGAGTTTACATTATTTATACTGTAGTTTAATAGCAAATAATGAACAAACAAAACACTCACCACACAGTGGTGGGAGGGCTGGCTGCCAGTTGCGGGGGTCGGAGGGAGGGTAGTAAGGACTCGCAGGTGGTGGGAAACTTAAATATGATTTGGAGGCTGGGAATTTGGCGGTTGGGAATTCGCGAATGTGTGAAGCCCGTGAAAGTTGAAAACGTGAATGTTGAGGGAGACCTGTATTTTGGTATGCATGCTGGTCAGAGAACCCGTCGTAAGTCTGAGTCGTCGGTAAACGAGTACGTCGCTAAGTGAGGAGAGGCTGTATTAGTAATAAATATTTTCCTGTAATTTTTATTAGTCATAGGTTGTGCTAAACCCACAAGGATCATACATTACATTTTGAACAGGAGGTAATCAAGTTTGATCCAGGGAAGGGGAGGATACCTCCAATTCCTTGGGTTAAGAGCACATCACTAACTTCAATTGTAATAGGTGTTTTCTTGTTGCTTGTGGTGATAGCCCTGTCGTTTTATATCAGACAAATGACAATAACTATCCATATGATTATTACAATCATTATCTTCATCGTTGGCAGTATTTTCGTTATCTTAACAAAAGAGCTGTTTAAAATTTCATGTTCATTTTTTAAAATGAAATTTAATTTTTTTATAAAAATTTATATTTTAATTTCTCAAGCTTTTAATACTGTATTTTGCTTGCTGCTTTTCAGGTAGTATGATAATTTAATTGGGATAATGGTTTTCTAAAAATTTGAACAAATGGATGTATCAGTTCAACAAGAGTGATGGGATCTGACCCCCATGATCTGAGAGTACTTGAATTACCAGTCTGGTGCCTTAGTCAAACTCTGGTGAGGTTTGTTTAGGCACAGAGCTGATAATTCTAGGATGGCTAGTCTGTCCATCCTAGAATTATCAGCCCTGTGTCTAAACCAAACTCATCAGAGTTTGTCTAAGGCACCAGACTAGCAATTCAATTACTGCCATATCATAGGGTCAGATCCTGTCACTATTTAAACTGATACATCCATTTGTTAAAATTTTTAGCATATACTCTGATGATTGCAAATGGTATGGTGATGATGACAAATTAAGGAAAAGGACACTTGTGTCCAGTTCAGGACATTTCCTTCAATAAATGTCCTGAACTGCACACACATGTCTTTTTCCCACATACCATGATGGAGTTGTGATAGTCATAAATAACTGAGTTTCACATACATGTCAGGCACAGCTTAATTTCCTCCGTGATAAAAGATTAGATTTCTGAAGCCACCATTCATTGTGCATAATTTAAACTAGATATGTTACAAATTTATAAATGACATTAATTGGAAATTTACATTATAATTTTCCTGTTCACACACCAGGCCCAGTCCGTAAACCCGGCCTCATCAGTACTCCAGACACTCACTCCAAACACCAGGTTCCCTCTTCACCACAGATGCCCTCTCAACAACAGGGCACCTCCCATCAAAAGGTCCCTTCCTCTCAACAGATTTTGGCCCCAAAGGCTCCTTCCCCACAGCAGATTCCCTCCCCTAAACAGGCTACCTCCCCAAAGCAGGCTCCCTCCCTAAAACAGGACCCCTCCCTAAAACAGGACCCCTCTCTAAAACAGGCTCCCCCCTCCCTAAAGCAGGCTCCCTCCCTAAAGCAGGCTCCTTTTCCACAAAAGGTTCATTCCCCACTAAAGGTTCCTTCCCCACAAAAGGTTCCCTCACCTGAAAAGGTTCCCTCCCAACAAAATGCTCCCTTCCCATCTGTGGCATTACCCTCATCTCAGCCTACTTCCCCACATGTAGCCATGTCCCCATCTCAGACACCCTCCACACAGCTGACCACTCTTCCATGCCTTTCTTCCTCCCTACATCAGACCCATTCCCCACATCTTGCAGCCTCCCCACATTTGATCACTGCCCTAAAGCAGACACCTTCCCAGCAAGCAGAATCCTCTCATTTTCAGATCCCCTCACCATCTCAGACTTCCTCCCTATCTCAGACCACTTCCTCATCTCAGGCTTCCTTAGCACATTCAGCTACCTCTGCACGTCTAGTATCTTCCCCACGTGTGGCCTCTTTTGTATGTGTGACTCCGTCGCCTTGCCTAGATCCATCCCAGCATTTGGTACGCTCTCCCCGTCTAGGTCCCTCTCGACGTCATACCTCATTTTCGCATCTAGCTTCTTCTCGTTTAGCCCCCTCCTCAGAATTAGCGTCTTCCCCACGTATGGCACATTCTCGACATGTAACCCTCTCCCCAAGTCATGCCTTCACTGCATCTTCAGTGCCCTCATCTCATCAGACCACTATTATGCATAAGTTTCCCAGGTCACATCAGGCATCTCCTACACTTCAGGCTTCTGGCAAGCACCAGGCCCGTTCCTCATATCAAACACTCTCCCGACGTCAAGCTCTCTCCCCACGTCAAGCTCTCTCCCCACGTCAAGCTCTCTCCCCACATCAAGCCCTCTCCTCACGTCAAGCCCTCTCCCCACGTCAAACCCTCTCCCCATGTCAAGTGCTCTCTCAATGCCAGGCCCTCTCCTCACGTCAAGCTCTCTCTCAACGCAAGGCCCTCTCCCCACGTCAAGTCCCCTCCCAGCATCAGGCCACCTCCACACATCAGGTGCCCTCCCAACATCAAGCCTCGTCCACTCGTCAGGTATCCTTCTTACGTCAGGCCCCATCCCCAAGCCAAGAACATTTCACACTGCAGGCTCACTCAACACGCCAGGGGCCCTTCACATACCCGGCCCCATCCATATATGAAGCCCCCTCAACTTGTCAAGCTCACATAAATCAACGACCTTCGACAGGTCATGCCCTCTCCACTTGCCAAGCCCTCAAGTCACAACAAGGCAATCCAACAGGTCAGGCCTCTTTTACTGGCCATTTTATGTCCCTAGACATAGCCTCTTCCACTCTGGATGATGCTTGTTGTCAGTGATATTTTCAATAGTTTCTGTTGCATTGTCAATGTGCCTATATTCTGCATACTTGCACAAGCTTAGCTTGATGTTGTGCACTTGA
Source organism: Cherax quadricarinatus (assembly GCF_038502225.1). Classification (NCBI taxonomy): domain Eukaryota; kingdom Metazoa; phylum Arthropoda; class Malacostraca; order Decapoda; family Parastacidae; genus Cherax; species Cherax quadricarinatus. The sequence continues at coordinate 19,526,840 of NC_091344.1, forward strand.
ATTTATACATTTAAAACTTCCCCTATGCAAGTTGCTTATTAAACTGATTTTTTTCTTCTTGACACATTTATCCCTCTCCTGTTACACCCACACACATAAAGTAAGGACCCTTCACCCCTGAATATATTACATTTATAATCCTGTTAACCCTTACAGTTCGTACTATTTTCCAGACACTATAAACTGTCTACCCAATAAAACACTTTAAATATTACTTCACTCACCAGAATATTATATTCAAGAATGCAATGATTAATTCATTGTGCAATATATTCATTATTATGGTAATCTCACAAGTTTTGTAGCTCCTTATAGTTGTGTTTTTAATTTTGCTTAATCCAAATTGCAAATGATGAAAGTTAATAGTTGTCTGTGTAGTATTTGTGATGATCATAATATAAATAATCAGTCTGAAATAATTTGACCACGATTATTATAAAAATTGTCAGATAAATTACTGAAAACTGTTTTTTCTTCTATTATATGTAAATCACTTGTTTAAATTATCATTGTCTTTGGAAATGCTTGGATAAGTTGTAATCACAGGTTGTGGCTTTTATTATATTTTGACAGAATTCCAGTTAAAGATTTTGTTAAAAGTCATTGGTGGTACAGTATTCTTAGTTTAAAATAGCTACGAAGAGGACATGCACATTTTCTGTAGAGGAAACCTTTGATTGATGGAGGGCATAAACTTTTTGTGACTTGGATTACTGGACTACATACATGTATTCTCATTGCATTTTTCTCTGTTCCTCATTTTCATTTCAAAATTTTCGATGGAGAAATGGAGATATAGAATTCTTTCATAGCAACAAGATCTTGTATTCACTTACACAAGAAGAGAGCAATTGACATATTATTGAAAGTGACTTTGCAATAAATGTCTTACATATCCATAAAATTGAATGTTTTGGCATACCATATATTTGAATTTAAATTGCACATGTAGATAATAAGTCAACTCCTAAATTAATCTGGACAGCGACTGAAATGCCAGGAGCAAGGGGCTATTAACCCCTTCTCCTGTATACATTTCTAAATTTAAAAAGAGAAACTTTAGTTTTTCTTTTAAAGTCACCCTGCCTCAGTGGGGTACAGCCAGTTCGTTGAAAAAAAAAAAAAACAGGAAATTTAGATTATGTTGGGAACAATTTGAAATCAAAGGCATCTATAATAACACTGCAGCAATTCCTGAATTCTGGTCTTGACTAGCCATGACTGTAAACATTGAATGGTAGTATTGGAAGTAAATGAAGAGCCATTAAGTTTTAATTGAAGATAAGAAACAGACAGAATGACAGGTGTTTAGAGATACTTAACAATAAATAACAAAAAAAGGCACAATACCGTGACTGGAACGATACACAAATAACCCGCACATAAAAGAGAGAAGCTTACGACGACGTTTCGGTCCGACTTGGACCATTGACAAAGTCACACTGTGACTTTGTCAATGGTCCAAGTCGGACCGAAACGTCGTCATAAGCTTCTCTCTTTTATGTGCGGGTTATTTGTGTATTTAGAGATACTTGTTCTATTTTTCCTTTTCTGCTCACATTGGCAGTTTTTCTTTCTTGAGTACCAAGGGGTAAGACTATATGTCACATGCTGCCAGAGAGGCCTTTAAAACCCCAACAACAGCAAATGAATAGCAAGTGTCCAAAGCCAAATTAGTTGACAATCACACATCAAACTTGCTATGTCATTTCAAATTTAAATACGTTTTTGGTTGCACCTATGAAGTGTGTGAAATGTTTACTGATGACAAACAAGCAGGAAGCACTTGACAATGTCTTTCAGAGTTTTGTCTCATTTGAACATTGTCCATCGTTGCCTTTAGCTTAGGACATCAGTAATTCACACTAGAAGACAAATGTTACACTGTAGTGGTTATTAACACGACTATGTAATGTGATTTGGATTAAAATACAACCTCTCCTCACTTAACGATAGAGTTCCTTTCCTAAGACCACGTCGGTAAACAAATTTGTTGCTAAGAAAGGAGAATACTATAATGGTAGTGGGTTTGTGTTAAGCATCATTGATATTGTTTTAATGTAACCTTTGCACCATTTATAACATTTTTAATATATTTTTAAATGTTTATACAGTAATGTACTATACAGTGGACCCCCGGTTAACGATATTTTTTCATTCCAGAAGTATGTTCAGGTGCCAGTACTGACTGAATTTGTTCCCATAAGGAATATTGTGAAGTAGATTAGTCCATTTCAGACCCCCAAACATACACGTACAAACGCACTTACATAAATACACTTACATTATTGGTCGCATTGGGAGGTGATCGTTAAGCGGGGGTCCACTGTATATTGTAATAAACAGAATAGAGGAAATCAGCTCAAATATACATTTAGGTATGCATACTGGTCAGAGAGGCCGTCGTAAGTTCGAGTTGTCAGTAAACAAATACAGTGGACCCCCGCATAACGATTACCTCCGAATGCGACCAATTATGTAAGTGTATTTATGTAAGTGCGTTTGTACGTGTATGTTTGGGGGTCTGAAATGGACTAATCTACTTCACAATATTCCTTATGGGAATAAATTCGGTCAGTACTGGCACCTGAACATACTTATGGAGTGAAAAAATATCGTTAACCGGGGGTCCACTGTACATTGCTCAGTGAGGAGAGGCTGTATAGCTATTGTGTAAAGCTTTTCCAAATCATTTGCACAAGTGAATTTATATTTTCAGAATGCTTTTTAACACACCAGCCATTTTCCACAGAGGCAGATTGACCAAAAAAAGAAAGAGGAAATATATTTTAGTCACTCATTCAAATGCTGTCTTGCCAGAAGCATGCAAACATTGCAGTTCAGATGAGCCTCCAAACTGCAATTCCTACCCTTCCTTCAGAATGAAGGCACTGCTCTTCCCACCTCCAGAGGATGTCTCTGTGTATATAGTAGAACCCCCATATCTGCAGATTCAGTTTCCGCGATTTACTGTGGCCTGAAAATAACCCTTAATTTTGCTTAATAATACACCAAAGTACACAAGTAGTAATGATGGTATTTTTTCAAAGCCTAAGAGAAGCTGTGAATTGCTTCCCATCAGCAAAAAAGTGTTAATTCTCCACTTATTGTGCATAATTTATCAATTAAACTTTATCATAGGTATGTATGTAAATGAAAAACGACTTATATAAAGTAGTACAGTGGTACCTCGGGATATGAACAGCTCAAAACATGAACAATTATGTAAGTGTATTTATGTACGTGATTTTGTAAGTGTATTTTTGGGGGGTCTGAAATGGATTAATCTAAATTACATTATTCCTTATGGGAACAAATATGTTTGGTATCAGCACTCGAACAGCCTTCTGGAACGAATTAAATTCGTATCCTGAGGTACTACTGTATTTGCTACTAACTACGGTAGGTCTTGGAAAGTATATCCGTGGGGACTACTGTATAATGATTACCGACACATTCTTCACATCTTCTTTCTTCTTCTTTCAACAAACCAACCGTATTCCACCGAGGCAGGGTTCCCCAAAAGGAAAAAAAAAAGTTTCTCCTTTTAAATTTAGTAATATATACAGGAGGAGTTACTAGCCCCTTGCTCCCAGTTTTTTTTTTTTGCTGCCTCTTACAACACACATGACTTACAGACGAAGAATTCCGACATTCATCACATATCTGATTATTACTTATATAATGTCAGCAAATATTTGAGGAATCACAGTATTTGTTTCAGCACCATTGAAAGGGACTATGACTAACTCCATTACACCTTATTCTCATTCTATCATTACAAAGTTTTCCTTTGTTTCCTATATACATAATAGGTTCTCTTATTTTATGTTTTAAGTTGCTTCAACAAGATTGTATAATTCTAGTTAATCTAAACTTTGTCAACTGCTTTTAATTTCTGGTTTTATGTTGTATATTTGGGCATGATTAAGTGTTGCATTTCTTTTGCAATAACTTTCAATATAGATTAGAACCTTTTCAATTGTTTCAATGATGTTCATTGCAATTCTCGTGTAGTATATATATTATGGAGATTGAGTTGGCATTATTACATGAAAATGGTGACATGGATTACTTGTATGATTATTATTATTATTGTTTATTATTATTATTATTATTGAAGAATGAGACACTTATGCAACATTTGGGAATCTTTATTAAAAATAGATTCCCAAATATTGCAAAAGTGTCTCATTCTTCAACTTGTCAGTTTTCAAAACTATTTTCATCACATTATTTATTATTATTATTATTATTATTATTATTATTATTATTATTATTATTATTATTATTATTGTTATTATTATTATTATTATTATTATTATTGTTATTATTATTATTATTATTATTATTATTATTATTATTATCATTATCATTATTACGTATTATTATTATTACATATTATTATTATTATTATTACAATTATAATAAACCTCGTAAACATGAATTATTTCTGAAAACCTACTCATTTTGTGAAGTGAACATGTGGGTTTTATGTTAGTGATGCTCCAGACACTATGAAAGGTGCCCAACACATTGCTTGTACTTTGTCAGAATTCCTAGAGTATAACTTACCTTATATTCTGGTAGTGCTTTCTTCTCAAGGGTTGCTTGTGGGTCTTAAGGGCTGACGTGGATAGCTGTGGTTTTTTGTGATGATGCGAATGCAGAGTTATCGGTAGTTGATGCTGTATTTGAGTGCTTATGTATTCTGTAATGCAAAAATTGCAAAAAAAAAGCAGTACAGCAAAACAGTCACAGAGGGAGTTGAATGATAGTTGTAGTCCTTTTGTGTCGCAATCAAAAGGCTTAGAGCTGTCATTCAACTCCTCCTGTGTTTTTTTTTTTTGCATATTCTGTAATGTGTCTCTAGTCTGTTTTTTTTTTCCCTGCAGAACTTTAAATAGTTTACAATAAGGCATCATTATTTTTCCCAGGATCCTCTTCAGACGAATGCTTTTGTACTTGTCAAGGATTTTTTCATTGAAAAACTGCAACTTTACCAATAACATGGACATACTCTTGCAGTGTGAAAAATGGTTTAGAAAACCGACAAGTTGATAAATGAGACACTTGTGCAATATTTGGGTATGTTTATTCTGGATATGTTTTGCCAGCCAGTGGTTTCTTCAGTCCAGTGCAGAGAAAGGTGGAAGATGAGGAGTTTGAGGTAATCAGTCCCTGAGCCTGGAGTCGATGAATTTAATCCATCAAGATTGATAGACTGAGCACATCAACTTCAGACTAAGGGACTGATTACCTCAAACTCCTTATCTTCCACTTTTTTCTGCATTGGACCGAAGAAGTCACTGGCTAGCAAAACTTTCTTCTTTCAACACACCGGCCGTATCCCACCGAGGTGGGGTGGCCCAAAAGGAAAAATGAGTTTCTCTTTCTACATTTAGTAATATATACAGGAGAAGGGGTTACTAGCCCCTTGCTCCCGGCATTTCAGTCGCCTCTTACGACACGCATGGCTTACGGAGGAAGAATTCTGTTCCACTTTCCCATGGAGGTAAGAGGAAATAAACAAGACAAAGAACTAGAAAGAAAATAGAAGAAAACCCAGAGGGGTGTGTATATGCTTGTACATGTATGTGTAGTGTGACCTAAGTGTAAGTAGAAGTAGCAAGACGTACCTGAAACCTTGCATGTTTATGAGACAGAAAAATGGACACTAGCAATCCCACCATCATGTAAAACAATTACAGGCTTTCGTTTTAAACTCACTTGGCAGGACGGTAGTACCTCCCTGGGCGGTTGCTGTCTACCAACCTACTGCTTAGGTGGCTAGCAAAACATTTCCAGAATAAATATATTATACATAAATGTTGCACAAGTGTCTCATTTATCAACTCTTGCAGTGTTAACCATTTATCTTCTAGTTTTTCTTCCTCATCCTCTTCTTTTATCTCTTAATATGGAAATTGAGCTCCTCCAGTAATTCTTATACAGTTGGTTCATTCATTTATAGTTGATTGGGGCATTTCATCCCATGACATCTTTATGTGCTTAAATGCATCTGCAGTGTCAGATTTCCACCAGAACTCTGTTATACCAGTCTCTGAGTTGTTGTTCATTGCTGTGATGTTTTTCTATTTTCTTACATATGTAATGCACTTGAATATCTTAACTCCTTGAGCCATTGGTCACCTACATAATGTAGTTACAATATTTTGCATGTTATCTGAGTCTTTAATGCTTTATGATGTGTAATGTAAGGATTTTCCCTTCACTTGTCAAATTCTTTGGCTTCTCTTTTTGAATCACATTGCAATGAAGTCATGCAACGTAAAGTCACATTGTTAGAAGGTTTACTGTTGTTATTAGTATAACTCCTCTTCTTTCAACACACCGGCCGTATCCCACCGAGGCGGGGTAGCCCAAAAGGAAAAACGAAAGTTTCTCCTTTTACATTTAGTAATATATACAGGAGAAGGGGTTACTAGCCCCTTGCTTCCGGCATTGTAGTCGCCTCTTACGATACGCATGGCTTACGGAGGAAGAATTCTGTTCCACTTCCCCATGGAGATTATTATAACCTATTATTATTATTATTTATTATTATTATTATTATTATTATTATTATTATTATTATTATTATTATATTATTATTGTACCTGTCATTTCCCAGTGATTCAGCACTGGAAAATGGCAGGTACAGTCATCTGGTTTGATTCACGGACGGGGAGACTACTGTACTGTAGGTTTAATTCCTTGGATGACAAGCCAGCACCTGTATATACACCTCTCAATATATAACTCTAGTATAGATCCCAGGCAGTCTCGTCAAGAACCCTGATCATCTTACAAATTACAGTATACATCAGCCATTAGTATAAATCATTCAGACTTTAGAAAATTTAAGATATACAGTGGAGCCTCAAAAATCGAACGTATCACATATCAAACGTTTCAAAAATAGGACCATTTTTTCGGACAAACTGTGTCTCTATTATCGAACGCGCCCCTATTTTCGGACCGCCGGGTACGGGACATGTCTGCGGGCCCGCTCTGTCCGCGTCCCCGCACAGGCACCGTGAGCAGTCTAGCTTTGTTTATGCTTGAGTGAACACTAACCTGCGCTCTCATTCACACATTTTACGATTATTTCGTTGTGTTTAGTGCTTGTGGGACTGTGAAATAAGCTGCCATGGGCCCAAAGAAACTTGCTAGTGGTACCCCTGCGGTAAAGAAAGTGAGAAACACCATAGATGTGAAGAAGGAAATAATACAGAAGTATGAGAGTGGTGTGAGACTTGTTGAGCTTGCCAGGATGTATGGGAAAAACAAGTTGACCATCGGTTCTATCCTGTCAAAGAAAGAACAAATCAAGGAAGCTGATGTTGCAAAAGGTGTTAATATGCTAACCAAAAAAAGACCACAAATAGTTGAAGAGGTTGAGAAGTTGTTGCTGGTGTGGATCAAGGATGGAGAGATTGCAGGTGATAGTGTTTCAGAGATGATTATTTGCGAAAAGGCAAGGGAGTTGCATGCCGATCTGGTACAGAAAACTCCTGGAACCAGTGCTGATAGTGAATTTAAGGCCAGCAGAGGCTGGTTTGACAGATTTAAGGGGTACATAGACAGTGAAGAATTCAAACCTGAACAAGTGAAACAAGCCATCTTAGCAACAAGTTCAGTGACAGAACCATGTCCCATTTTAGGGAAATGTTAAAGAGGCGCCAGAAACAGAGGACTGTGGACAGTTATTTTGTGAGACAGGGGTCCAGTGCCTCTCAAGCTGGTCCTAGTGACATTAAAAGACAGAGAAGGGAAGTAACCCCAGAGAGGGCTTTACCTGAAGTCCTCATGGAGGGGGATTCTCCTTCCAAACACTAACCCCAACTCCCTCTCTCCTCCTCCCTATCTTCCAGATGCCATCACCAATCTTCAATTAAGGTAAGTAAAAATGTTATTTTATATGTATTACTATACATAATTAAAAACTATAGTATTTGTTGTATGTAAAACTGTAATTAATCTCTATAAAATATATTTTGTGTGTGAATATTTTTGGGTTTCTGGAACGGATTAATTGTATTTCCATTATTTCTTATGGGAAATATTGCTTCGAATTTCAGACTTTTCAAATTTAGAACTAGCTCCTGGAATGGATTAAGTTCGATTTTTGAGGCTCCACTGTATACCTATTTGAGAAAATATGCGAATGATTTTAAATACAGTAATATAAATTTGTACATTGATTCTGGGGCACACAGATGTAGGCTTACATTACAGCCTATCCTCACTTAATGGCGGAGTTCCGTTCCTAAGACCACGTCGGTAAATGAATTCATTGCTAAGTGAGGAGCATACTGTAATGGTAGTGAGTTTGTGTCAACCATCTTTGATATTGTTTTAATGTCACCTTTGCACCATTTATAATATTTCTGGTATATTTTTAAATGTTTATACAGTAGTGTACTGTATATTGTAATAAACAGAATAGAGAAAATAGGCTCTAATATTCATTATTTAGGTCTGTATACTGGTCGGAGAACCCATCGTAAGTCCGAGTCATTGGTAAACGAGTACGTTGCTAAGTGAGGAGTGGCTGTATTGCTATCTTATGTAGTTGTAGCATAGGATAAACAGAGACATGTTAACTTATTTTAGTGGTCATACATTCAGCTTAAGAGTCCAATTTCTTGAATATCATATCATGTTCTTATTTTCATGGGGATGGGGGGGGGTTATATTCTTTGAAAGCTCTGAAAACTGTAAATTTGTGAGTAGTAAGAGGTTGATTATAGGGCAATAAGGCCATATAGAATTATGCATTCTTCAGTAGTTTTGCATGGGCAGTATAATTTTGTTATATGTGATCATTGCAGTTTGCAAAACATTTTAAGAGACTTTTATTGTGTAAATTTAAATGTTAATAACTTAATTGAACTTGATAAACTTACCATGGGCCTGGAGTGCAAATACATACAGTGGTACCCTGAGTTTCGTACAGCTCCCAACTCGAACAATTATGTAAGTGTATTATTGTAAGTGCTTTTGTAAGTGTATTTTTGGGGGTCTGAAACAGACTAATCAAATTTACATTATTCCTTATGGGAACAAATTTGTTCAGTAACAGCACTCGAACAGCCTTCTGGAACGAATTATGGCTGAAACTTGGGGTACCACTGTATTGAATAAAGGGAGAGACACTCATACAAATGTGTCTGGCAGTCTTCATGATTTAATATATTCGTGTATGGATCATTCATCACAAGAGGCTTTAACACATAATGGCATCTGATATGTTTGGAGAATGTACTGTACATTCTGGATATACCTTTGGCCACCTTTTCAAATTTGGGAGTTCTAAGAGGAAATAAAGTATAGTACAGTATCAAAGATATTGGTGGATAGACAGAATTTAAATCTGTTTTTCATCATAAAAACCCTGGAACAAAAACTGCATGAATCACGGGCAGCCTTGTGAAGGGTCAGAGTTCAAGGGTTGGTCTGCTATTGTAGCTTTCACACAAGTTAAATTACACCACTCATGGCTGGCACATTATTCTCTTCTATACCAAACTTGCATTAAATGCACAATTTTCTTCTTTGGAAGATTTTGCATTAATTTATGCTGTAGCATCAGTATGTAGTTTGAAATCAGAGCGTAGTTACTTATAAAATATGTAAATGGGCATTTCCTGGTGCTGTAACACTTTCTGATTGAATCTTGTTATTCTACTAGTCATAGGGAAGCAATAAACTCATAGGGATCATACAGCCCTGAGAAATGGGAGGCAGTCACTTTCAGTCCAAGGAAGAGGAGAGAATCTTCAAGTTCTTGCATTATGAAACTCTCACTGGCACCAAAGTGCCCCCTTCCTCAATAAAGGAACTTTTTGATAGAGTGAATGAGAAAAGTATATATTTCATCTGTTGTTTTCAGGATAGAGTAGCAGCAGTGCACTTTTCCAGCAAGCTACTGTAAACTGCTGCTAGAGTTTATAAATAATATATACCTTTTGCACTAAAGTTTTTTTTTTTTTAACACTGGCCATCTTTCACCATGGTAGGGTTCCAACAAAGAAAATACTTTCACTGCTATTCATTCAATCACTGTCTTTCCAGAAGGGTGCTGACATCACAGTTTAGATGATTCTTCAGAGCACATGCACTAGTGCACTCTCCCTCCAACCTTTCCTATGATGAGCCTTATCCCTTCTTCTGTCCACCTCAGATTTATATGCCCTCCTAGTCATCCTATTTTTCTCCATCCTCTGTAAGTGTCCAGACCACCTCAACAACCCCTCCAAACTTCAGATTCTCTGCATAATATTTACACTGCACAATGCTTTCAAATACAGTATCTCTGTTGCATCCAGCCTTCTCCTCTCTACAATATTCAAAACCCATGCTTCACACCCATACAACAGTGTTGGTATTACTATACTCTGGTACATTTCCCTTTTTTGCCTCCATGGATAAAGTTCTTTGTCTCCACAGATGCCTTAGTGCACCACCTACCTTTTTACCTTCAGCATTTCTATAGCCCGCCTCATCTTTCATAGAACCATCTGTCAACAAGTCCACTCCTGAATACTGAGCTCATTTACTTCCTCCATAATTTTTCCCTCCAGTCTAATATCCAGTGTGTGTGTGTGTGTGTGTGTGTGTGTGTGTGTGTGTGTGTGTGTGTGTGTGTGTGTGTGTGTGTGTGTGTGTGTCTCTCTCTCTCTCTCTCTCTCTCTCTCTCTCTCTCTCTCTCTCTCTCTCTCTCTCTCTCTCTCTCTCTCTCTCTCTCTCTCTCTCTCTCTCTCTCTCTCTCTCTCTCTTTTATCAACGTTTGCAACTTCTTCAAATATCCCAAAATAACTATATCATGAGCAAAAAGTAACTGTGACAACTCCCACTCCATGCCAAATTTTCCATCTTTAAATCTCGCATCTCTCCCTAACACCTAAATATTCATTTGTTTTACAACCCCATCTATAAATATGTTAAACAACCATGGTGACTTTAAACATCCCTACTTTTACTGGGAAATAATCTCAATCTCCTCTACATATCCTAATCTATGCCTCGCAGTCTACATAGAAGCTCTTTACTGCTTTAAGTAATCTATGACTTGCAACATCTGCCATATTGCTCCATTACAGTGCTAGTCATGGCATTATGCTGGGTGAGCACCCCAGCATAATGCCATGATGAAAAAAGCCTACCATACAAGGGGTTCTTTTTTTGTCAGTGCATTATGCCGGGTAGCAGCCATTAGCATGTTGTCACGGCCTGCTGCCACACTCCACAGTGACTCCTCAGTGCTCACGTGGCTGCTGTGGTGAGGGGAAGTGTTGCACTTTTGTCTCTCATCAGCCCCATCTTTGGTGTTTCCTTTGGTTTTTGGGGCTGTACATGTTTGATTATGGGTAAAAGGAAGCCTTTAACACATGAAACCATATCTCAAATCATAGGGCTTCACAAAGCTGGGCAACATGTGAAAGAAATAGTGGAGAATGTTGTTGTGTGTGAGTGTTCAGTGAGGAACTGGGTGCAGCGTTTCAAGGCTGGTGGCGGTGTCGAGTTACCATCTGCCTAACCTCGGCCTGGCCACTCAAAGAAGACATCTGTTTGTACCTTAACTGTGTTAAATAAGCAGAGAGTACACCTAAGATAACTGCTAGAGAATTGAAAGAAAAAACCTACATCTTCCCTCAGAGGTGTCTGTAAGAACTGTTAACAGACGTGTGTCAGAACTGGGCTACAGTAGTCACCGCCAAATTAAGAAACCAATCCTCTCCAAGCCACAGAAGAAACATAGGCTGGATTATGCAAAGAAATATCTTCTCTGGAATACTCAACAGTGGTCTGAAGTTCTTTGGAATGATAAAGTAACCTTCATCGTCACCTGTAACTGTGGGGGACGTGTATTGGCCCAGAGGCAGTGACCCACTAGACCAGCGCTACACCTATGGGACCACCAAACACCCATACTTACTTATGGCTTGGGGATGTTTCAGTGCTTGGAATGTTAGTGAACTCATTGTGCTTCTCAAAAACCAGTATATGAGCCAGTATAATTATGTACCTGGAGTTATTGTGTGACAATTTACCTGAGGCATTTGACAAGTGTGGGGCTACAGTTTTTATGCAGGATGGTGCACCTTGTCATACCACTAAATCTGTAGTTCAGTGGCTTAATTAAGGACTGTGAAATGAGGTTCTTTAATGACTGGCCAGGCAATTCGCCAGACTTAAACCCTCTTGAGAACCTCTGGTCAATAGTGAAATGAAGTTTATTGGGCAAGGATATCAGTTCTATCCCATGACTGGAGGCTGCCCTACATGAGACATGGAATAATATACCTCCCCAAACCCTCAAGAATTTATGTGAAAATCTTCCTACACAGCTGAGGGACGTGATTAAGCGTAAAGGACGCAGCGCCGAGTATTAAAACCTCAGTAAGTGTGCAAATATATGTTATAATCTTTCATGGTATGTGTTTGTGTTTTGGTACATGTGTGGGGGATGGGAGGCATAATGTCGTGACTAGGACTGTATATGCCCTATCATGTGCCTTTTCTAAATCCATAAAAAAAAATGTAATGAAGAGCTCTTTACCTTTATCTAAGTATTGCTCACTCTTGTGGTTCACTGCAAATACTTGGTCTACACATCCTACTATCTGTCCTATATATAATTCTTTCAAAACAGCTATGCCATACGCTTCACCACAACATCATGTAATTATGTAAATACTTTTAGAAGAGTGACGCCAGAGTGAGAGCGTGGCAAGGGCAGGCAGGCTGAAGTGGCAACGCCTATAGGTGGCAGCACCAGCATGGCGAAATATGAACTAAGCTGGCAGACAGCATAGGCTGTCTGTGCAGACAGTACAGGCGGTCTACATACGCTCGGCCACCTACCTCGCGCCGTCCCGATGCGACAATACTGGTGGTAAAAAAAACTCGGTCTCTCTCTCGTAGGAACAGGGCACAGAACACAAAATAAAAACATATATATACATATGGACATGGAAAAAAAACTCCCTACAGGGAGGGAAGAAAAAAACGTGGGGTGTGCTAAACATCGTGGTCAAAGGCAGTGAGCGTCGAAGGGCATCACTGCACGCCTTCCTGCGTCTGGACAGATACTGCAACACAGGAGACATCGCTGCGGCTGAGCTGTGATGTAACAGGGTACGGTCTCCTCTAGAATGGTGAAGCAGTCATTGTAGGAGTCGCTGCAGGTTTTCACTCAACCTGAGGCACGACATGCTGGTGCCCTCGAGTGAGGTGTCGACAAAACTCGGCAACTGGGCAGGACTTCTGGCAAGCGACTCAGGAGAACACTTCTCGACTGGTACTGTCGCTGGGCTGTCACTGCCGGCGAGCGTGGAGCGAGTCGTGGAGCGAGTTGTGGCAGAGACGACTGGGCGAAACATCTGGAAGTCGTAACATCATACACCAGACTGCAGTGAGAGAGCTAGCAGTCAAAGTGACATCTTCTTTGTGCAGGCTGCTCACTGAAGCTTGTGACACAAGGCTGACACAGTGCCTGCCGACAGGGCTAACTGCGGCTTGACGAGTGTCATTCTCTCGGCAGTTGGAGTTATAGCAGAGGTTAGTCTAAGCGTCCCCAGACTTGTTTCTCTACATATAACTGCATTCTGAAGGTCTGGAGGTGAAGTGAAACAAATCTTGATGGGAATCGTAGCAGGTACGATTCTGCAGAACATCACGAGCAACGAGCATAAGAGCTTTCTGTACAAGAGGGCTCGGTCGCTCGGGGCTGAGTAATCAGCTGTCAAACGTGCTGGTCACACGGGTGACTTAGCACAGTGGTGCTAGTCAGGTCTGGCTCAGACCTCACTGGACACACACAAACTTTAAAAACACCCGCGGTACATGCGGTACACTAACATGTGAAAACACTGAGAGGAATTAATTAACACGCGACATATATCTTCTCTCAATCTTCTCGACAATACTGAAATAATTACTAGAAACACTCGATGTGACATCATGTGATGTCAGGCGTGATGTCGCGAGGTGATGTCAGGCAGACATCTTGACGTCATGAAGTCGGGTAGCATCGTCGGTGATGTCAATGTGATGCGGGCAGCAGACCACAACATGTGGCCTGGGACATCTGGTAACTCACATGACCTGTAGATCTATGTGGCATCGCCCACACCCACGTGGCGTCGGGATCCACGTGGCATCGTGATCTACGTGGCATGCTGATCCATGTAGCTTCGAGTGGCCTCGGGCACTCGGATACACAGTTCTGGCAATGAATTCACACGGAAAACAGCAGAAAACACAGCAGAGGGAGTGAGTAGTGGTGAGTGGTGTATGGTAGTGTGGTTGCGAGGAGAGTGGATGAGTGTATGACGAGGGAGCATCTGGCCATTCCTCCTCCTCCCACCCACAAACACAGGGAAACACACTGGACGCAGAAATCACCATGAAACTCACCTCTGGCTTGCTGAAACAGCTGTGCTGAGCTGAACAACAACAGCAACATACAAGTGATGCTGAACACGTGACTTGAGAAACAGTGTGGGATGCTGTAGCGTGGGGTGGATGCTCAAACGTGCAGACACGACGTCAGGATAATTCGTTGAGAGACGGATGCTTGTTGTGTAGGGGGATGAAATGCACAACTTCATTCCTTCCTTCCTCTCTCTGGGCAAACACACTGCTGCGACCACCGCTTTCCACCATTTATAAAAGGATTATTTGGTGTTCTGGTAGCGGGGAGTAAATGATACATCTTCGGAGGCTTCTTACTTTATTGTTAAGTCGTGGTGGGTACACAGGCTTGTGTGTTGTGCCCATGGCCTGGGAGGGCCATCCCACGAGAGAGAGCTACTAGGCCTACTGTCTTGACTGCTTGAAGAGTGATGCCAGAGTGAGAGCGTGGCAAGGGCAGGCAGGCTGAAGTGGCAACGCCTATAGGTGGCAGCACCAGCATGGCGCAAAATATGAACTAAGCTGGCAGACAGCATAGGCTGTCTGTGCAGACAGTACAGGCTGTCTACAATACTCAGCAGGCTTATTCCCCTATAATTCTTACATTTTTATCCCTTTTTTCCTTGTACAAAGAAACTATACATGCTCTCTATTAATCCCTATATACCTTTGTTCCTTTCATGCATATATTGAAGAAATGTACCAACCACTTCAAAACTATATCCCAGCTGCTTTTAACATTTTTACCCCAACTGCACACCTTCATTCTGCTCAATGCCTCATGCACCTTGTTCAGATTCACATCTGGTTCTCCCTCACTCCTAAAAGATGTTATACCTCCCTGCCCAATGTAAATCGTTTCCTTCCTTTATCAACATTCATTAGTTCCTTAAAACATTTCCTCCATTTTTCAGTACCTACATCTTCATTTAATGGCTCCCCTCTTTTGTTTTTAACTGTTAAATCTATTTGTTCTCTAAGCTTTCTCAATTTATTTATCCCCAAAACTTTTTCTTATTTTCAGCAAAATTTTTGATAAATTATAAATAAATTGACTTAAAAGAATGGTGCTGTGAATGTTTGCACCTTTCTGTCTACCAGGCTAAGAATCGTAGATTCTGGCTAGAAATTGGATGGGTAACCTTATGACTTGCTGAGTTGGTAAAATTAGCAGTACATGTATATATCGTATATTAAACCTTCGACATAACGAACTAATACAGGAAAGTGGTTGGCGGGTAATGGCAGTTGTGTTGGATAGGGAAGAGAGTATTTTGCCATGACAGTAATAATAATGGACAAGTCTACAACAAATTAATTGACCCAGCGGATTTTATTCCATATTTTCGAAGACAATTATACAGTCTGTTATATTGAGAATTGACCGTTTTTTTGTTACTAATTGAACCTCTTAGTTATGTCATACGGTAGGTTGATCTGTGAAGGCAAACCTGGTCAGAGTGGTCGACTGAACATGTTACTCATAAATTCCAAGGCAATACATTATTTTTGTGACCTGCAGTAATTATTTTCTTTTTTTTATTACCACAGACAAAGCAGTTTTATCACCATGATTTACATTTAAACTATTTAGGCTCATTTGGTTGATAGCTTCCATCTTTCATCAGTAGTGGTGTTCTTTAGAGAGAGACTTGAATCACCGTTACAAGTGGTGGTAGTTCCTGCAGTGACCACTGAATTAGCATTACAAGTGGTGGCGGTCTTTCCAGGGGCCACTGGATAATTAGCACAGGTAGTGGTGGTGGTGGTTGTCCATCCGGGTGCCTTTGAATCACCGTCATAAGCAGTTGTGGTCCTTCCAGGGACTATTGAATCACCATCACAAGTAGTGGTGGTCCTTCAGGGGTCATTGAATCACCATACGTAGTGGTGATCCTTCAGGGGGGTCATTGAATCACCATATATAGTGGTGGTCCTTCAGGGATCATTGAATCACCATACGTAGCATACGTAGTGGTGATCCTTCAGGGAGTCATTGAATCACCATACATAGTGGTGGTCCTTCAGGGATCATTGAATCACCATACGTAGTAGTCCTTCAGGGATCATTGAATCACCATACGTAGTGGTGGTCCTTCAGGGATCATTGAATCACCATACGTAGTAGTCCTTCAGGGATCATTGAATCACCATACGTAGTGGTGGTCCTTCAGGGATCATTGAATCACCATACGTAGTAGTCCTTCAGGGATCATTGAATCACCATACGTAGTGGTGGTCCTTCTAGAGACCATTGAATCACCGTATCTCCAGGGGCCAGCGAGTTGCCAGTAAGACAAGTCGCTGCATCCATTATTTCTGACGGTAAACACAATATATAAAAATACATTATTTATAACAGTAATTACAAGTATCATCATCGTCGTGGTCATCGAATAATTCGTCGAAAAGCTTCTGAAGTATCCATTAAAAAGTCCCGTGCGTAGGTTAGGTTAGGTAAGATTCGTCAGGAAACAGGACAATTGTTATGCATACTGACGGAGAAGAATTAATCGGCCAAAGACTTAACGGTTATTTATGGTGGTAATCATGTGTTATGAGGTACCGTAAGTCAATATTTAGAACATTCACTGAAGATTTCATCCAGGCTCTTAGCTGTTTGATATGCTGTACCTTTGACGGGTCTTGAGAGTTCCCCTACTCTCACAGCCCGGCCCCTGGGCAGTGCTTGTTCACCAAATAAATCGCAGCACTTTTTAGCTCTTCCGCACAAAAATGTATGATTCAGTATTTCTGTAACTTTGGCGACTTTTTTTTTTTTTTTTTTTTTTAGATTTTGGTTGTCTTTTGTGTAATAATGATCATCTTGTCACCTCCTGCTTTTTTTTCTACTCTTGTTATGCAGCACGTCTCGTATTGATTGGTTTTATGTTTTCTCCTGAACCTGCTTTATGCAACGACTGCATTTGTTGATAATTGTTATCATTGTGTACTTGCTGTTGTCTGAGCTCTGTCTTGTTACTTCATTCCTGTTTGTGCTGCATACTTCAGTGCTGATCTTATGCAGTAGTAGTAGTAGGTACCAGGGTCAAGGACCGGGTCGTGGGGGCGTTGACCCCCGGAACACCCTCCAGGTGTCTGTAAAAAGGTTTTTGACTAATACTCTTGGCCTGTCCGTGTGTGTGTGTGTGTGTGTGTGTGTGTGTGTGTGTGTGTGTGTGTGTGTGTGTGTGTGTGTGTGTGTGTGTGTGTGTACACCTATGCTCACCTATTTGTGGTTGCAGGGATCGATTCTCATCCTGGTGTGTTTGTGTGGCCCCGCTTCGTCTCTAGTCGCTTTTGGGTTCACCTCTCTGGCCTTGAGAGCCCTATCATAACTTAAAGCTGTGTTTGTAGGGAAGGTGGTGTGTTTGTAGGAAAGATGTGTATAGAAAAGGTGTGTTTGTATGAAAGGTACGTTTGTAGGGTAGGTAGTGTGTTTGTATGAAAGGTGTTTGTAGGCAAAGTGTAGGAAAGGCGTGTTTATAGGGAAGGTTTGTTTGTATGGAAGAAGGTGTGTTTGTAGGGAAGGAGGAATTTGTGTGGAGAGGTGGTGGTGGTGTGCGTTGGTAGAACTGTTGATGGTAGTGGTGCAAATACAGTAATAAGGGCAATAATGACGACGGTAATTACTCTAATGAGAGTAATTTTACTGATGATGACAGAGGTGGCACTGGCATCTTGATGACGGTAATAATGATGGCACCAGTATTTCTGGTGATATTACTGATGGTGCCGCTACTGCTACTAACAGCACAAACTACTACTTGCTACAGAGAGGGAAAAGTCTGGCTCCTAGAGTAGGGCGTCTGCCTGAAGTTTACCAGATCAGCTGCACCACATCGAATGATCCACACGAGTTCAGTACTTCATGTCGTCATAAAATAGTCATTGCTACATGGGTTGTGGGTGACATTACTGCCATTGTTCCCGAGGTGAACAGTGTTGGTGTACACGCCTCACTGGCTGCTGTGACAGACGTAGGAATGAGGTAACCAGGAGAGCTGAAACAGCAATAGTTACTACATTAAAGAAGAAATTAGGAGGATTGGTAGTATTATTGATCAATAAGACACATGTGCAACACCTGGGCTTCATTACTGGAGAGATGTTTCACTTGTGCAGCACGCTGTAGCATGGAGACTTGTAACTGGAGCCAAAGGAGAATTGTAGCAGTTGAAGACGACATGGTCATATATGGGCAGGACCCACTAGTAGAAGTAGGTCATGCCTATAAGGGACCCACCTTATGAGTGTGTGTACCTGCTTCCACTAGTAGGCCCAACCCACATGTGACTATGTCTTCAACTACTGCACTTCACCTCTGGCTCCAGTATGCAAGTTTTCATCTTCATACCTCTTTCTGTATTAGCGCCGGTGATAGTGGTGGTGGTTACCTAAAGGTTGCCAGAAGACGATTTTGTGGTCACTGGCCCCGTCACCCGTTCCCAGACCACGCCTGGTTGATGGCCTGAGCAAACAGGCTGGTGGTGCTAGCCCCATGCAGTCCAGCGTAAACACGATAGCTTGATTGATCAGGGGCTGGCTTGAGATAATAGGTTACTTCTAGAAGAGAGCCAGAGGTCTGTTGATAACTTTTATTTGCACTGTTTGCCAAGCCTCTTGCTTTCGTGGGGAACGATTTCCGTGTGCATTTAGTAGTGGTGGTGGTGCCGTTGGTGGAGGGATGGTGGTGCCGTTGGTGGAGGGGTGGTGGTGTCAGTGATGGTGGTGCTAGTGCCAGTGGTGGGGGTAATGGTCATACACCAGTTGCCATAAAATATTGTGTATCAGCATGGTGTGAGAGTTATTGTCAGTGAGCGAGTTACTGCTCTCCTTACCTCACACGCCACACTTGCATTGTGCAACATCTGTCACCAAATGTTTCTTACACTTGACCACAAATGACAAAAGCTGCAGTCTTGGATATCCTCTGGTATTTTTTATGTTTCCCAAGCTGGTTTTTATGTCTGTTCGTCCGTTAACCCGTCTTTTCGAGCAGGCAGACGTTTTCTTACCTCATTAACACAATCCAGCATTTCCACTCCAAATTGTTGGTTAGTTGTGAATTGTTTCAGCCATGGTATTGTGGCTCTTATTTATGGTTGGTTGTGAATTGTTTCAGCGACCATATTGTGACTTTTATCCTTCTGTGTCCCTCTAAATACAGCTCTTTTTTTTCGAGTTATGATTTTTGTTACCTCTATTATTTTTTACTCATTATTTTATCCTGTGTCATCTCGTTTTTTTTTTTTCATTTTTTTTAATGGCATCGACGATTACTTCCTGGCGGATGTGTTCGAACCATTATAGTTTTTTTTTTTACATAATTACAAATTATGCTTTAGTTTTTTCTACACTTATGATTATGAATATTATATCTAACAATTTATAAAAGAATTGATCCAAAGAGAAAATGAACACGTCATTATCAAATATTTTGATGTACTGTGGCTGGTTTCTTGAATTTAAAAGCCTTGCCCTGAGGCAAGGGTGTCTAGATAACTGCTAGATTAATCAGGCTGTTGCTGTTACTGGCATGCAAGTCTATGATTTTTCATTAAATATGCTAATATTTGCATATCAGTGGTATACAATACCAACAAGATGATGAATTAGAGACATGTGCAACATCTGGGTATCTTGCTAACTCCTGGCCCAACTCTTGGGTATGACCTACTTCCACTGGGGAATTTCGCCTACCCCATCTGACGCCAGTATATAAGCACCAGTCTTCCTGCCTGTGCTGCTTTTGACTAAATGGTTATAACTATGCCCATAATTTTTAGAGGAATGGAGTGGTAAGCCATCGGAAGGCCTCGGTCAGATGAGCAAGAACTCCGACGGCGGGTCATCATCTAAGACCCACGTCAGTAAACACTTTGTCCTGTTTCCTGACGAACTTGACCTAACTTGCCTGTGCTTCAGATTCAAGTCAACGGTGCTCATCACCTGCTCCTAGGCTGAGGGACTTTTACCTCGTCTTCCACTGCCTTTTGTACTTATTTCTAATCTTGAAATTATATCCATGTATTGATAAAGCCACTGGATGGCGAAACGTCTACAAAGTAAAGATAACCAGATGTTGCACATGTGTCTAATTCCTCATCATGCTAATATTTACAAAGAAGCTCAATGAAAAACTGGAATATGTTATCGTGTGTTTGCGCCCATTTCAAAGCCTAGCCGCCTTGACATATACTGCCACCCCCAGGATGTCACAATAAGCACCCAGGTGGGTGTTCATTGCTGGGTGAATAGGGATAAACAGAGTATTAGGAAACTGCCATACGTCTCGTCCAGTCCAGGAATAGGATTTGTGAGACGAATGCCTGTGAAAAATCATTGCGCGTGCAAAAAAAAAAAAAAAAAAAAAAAAGAGAAAAAAAAATGAAGGTTGTATGTAAAGGTGTATGTGGTTAGTGCAGCAGATGGTGGAAG
Source organism: Cherax quadricarinatus (assembly GCF_038502225.1). Lineage (NCBI taxonomy): Eukaryota > Metazoa > Arthropoda > Malacostraca > Decapoda > Parastacidae > Cherax > Cherax quadricarinatus. The sequence continues at coordinate 19,547,705 of NC_091344.1, forward strand.
CAGCAGACGTGTGGTGTGACACTATAGGTGAGTTACTTGGAAGTGTAGGTGGTGGTGGTGGTGTAGGTGGTAGTGGTTAGTAGAAGAGGAGGGCGGTGGTGAAGTGGCGGCGGAGGTGTGTGATGGCGGACATTCCTTACTTATATCACTATTGTGATGCCGTTTTGGCCAGGCACTAGACCGTAGCTAGTTTACCGCTGTGTGCTTCATTGCAACATTCACCTCTCCTTGCTTGCTTGCTTGCCACCATCAGCAGTCATGCTCTACAGAAATCACAGTTTAGCACTCGTGGCCTTCCAAAAAAGTCCTGTAGGAGTTTTTGAATAGAAATGGATAGATAAAGGTTTTAGACTGAATTTGGTTTAGCGTTTTTCATAATAATGCTTATTATTTTTTATTATTACTATGCTGAATCCACTTGTTGGTGATGCTTGACCTCACACCGGGCATAAACAAGAGAACCCTTGAAACCGGCCACAGGTATATTACAGGCTAAGATATATGATGTTAGAGTCTAGACGTTAAAATATTCTACTTCTTTTTAACATTGTATATTAAATAGCCTTGTATTTAACGTATTTTCCGGCATATAAGGCGCACGACCAAAGTACAGCGGTAAATCGGCAGTTGAGTTACCCTCTTACTTTACGCTAAAGCGTAACACAAAGCCCACCCATGACTCACGAAATCGTAATGACACGATTGCAAACAAACCATACCACGGGTGGGGATAGAACCAGCGATCAGTCATAAAAAAGACGAGCCTTATATGCCGAAAAATACGGTATATATTGCACCCTTCAAGGATGGTGATGTGGAGGGGGGGGGGGTGCCTTGATACGGTTGAAGGAATTTTGGTTCAAGGAGCCTGAGCTATCCTTCTTGGATCAAACCTGTTCCTTTCCCTCCCCGCTTTGAATATTGCGAGCAGTATTGGAGTTGAGACTACATTTATATAGCAGGTTCTCTCAGGAGGCTACCCACAACACCAACCTAACGCGCACGTACCAACAGAAACTTGAACATGGTACACCTGTCCGGGAATCGAATCTGACACCTAATGGTGTACAATACCGCTAATAGATGAATAAGGCATGTGCATCAGTTAGGTATATTCCCGAAACGTTTCGCCTACACTGTAGGCTTCTTCAGTCTACTACAGTGGCGAGAAATATAGACAGCATATTTAGTCCATATTTAGTCACCGCTGTACCTGACTGAAGAAGCCTACTGTGTAGGCGAAACGTTTCGGAAATAAATGTACAGAGAGGATGGTGACCCACAGGAGGTTACGCCAAGGTAACCACTTTCTCCTGTAGAAGTTTTACTAAGCCAGTGAGAGGTCGGGTCACAAAAAGGTCACCACTTTCTTCTGCTGATTTTCAACCCAGCGGGAGCCTAGAGAAGCTTCCACGATCATCTCATGATAGATCGCGGGTCAGAGGTCAAATGGGTCGGGAAGATCAAAGGTCACAAGGTAGCTGCTGAGGTTGAAAGGTTCAAGAGTGGGGTTACATTTAAAATTATGCTTGTTTACTGAGGAAGAGGCTCAAACATAAACTTGACTTGGGTCACCTAGTCACAGGCCGCGCTGCGAGACATTATCTGTAGTCGATTGCGGGGGTCACTGCCCCCTGCAGCCCGCTCCCAAGCCGGACCTCCCGGTTGATGGCCTGATAGTGCCAGCTGCACGCAGACCAGCGTGTGCACCACAACCTGGCTGATCAGGAACTGAATTGAGAAACCTATCAAATACACTCTTAAAGACGGCTATGGGTTTGTTTGTGATTACGGTTTCGCACGAAGGCAGTGTGTTGAAGAGTTTTGGTCCCTCTTAAACGTATTGAATTCTCTTTCGGTGTACCTATCATGCCTCTGCTTTTCATTGGACGCATTTTTCACCTAGTGCTAAGTTCTTGCTTTCGTATGGAATAATTTAAGTGTTCAGGTTTAGTACCAGTCCCAGGATTTTCCAGGTGTAGATTAAAAGAACGTAAAGTCAGGTTCAACTTACACCCACTCATGTACCTGCCCAACCTATTTTTTAAAGCTGTCCAGAGTTTTCGCTTCAGTGACGTTACTCGGAAGTTTGTTCCACTTATCAACAACCCTCTTGCAAAACAAATGATAACTAGTGTTTTCCTATATCCTTTCTAAATCTAAATTTGTAAAACTTAAATTCATTGCTGTGTGACCTCAGTCTATCCTCGTAGGAAAGATTTCTAATACATGGGATCAACTTCGTTCCGTGTGTTTTCCAGCACAATGATGTCCATTCTGTAATATCGAGACCATAACGGAGCAGCATAATCTAAACAAGGCCTACCTATCTCTGAAGGGTATTCCGGGGATCAACACCCCCGCGGCCCGGTTCACGACCAGGCCTCCCGGTGGATCAGGACCTGATCAACCAGGCTGTTATTGCTGGACGCACGTAGTTCAACGTACGAACCACAGCCCGGCTGATCCGGCACCGACTTTAAGTATCTGTTCAATTACCTCTTGAAGGCAGCCAGGGGCCTATTGGTAATTCCCCTTATCCACCCCGCCTCTTCCTAATTCCCCTTATGCATGGTAGGAGGCTGTTGTATAGTCTTGGGCCCCGGACACTTATTGTGTTTTAGTGTGCAGATTCGGGACCATTCCTTCTAGGATTTTCTAAGTGTACATTATGATACATCTCTCTCGCCTGCGTTCCAGTGAGTACAAGTCAAGTGCTTCCAACCGTTCCCAGTAGTTGAGGTGTTTAATGGAACTTGTATGTGCAGTAAAGGTTCTCTGTACACATCTCTAGATACAGTTATCGTATTACCTGACGATTCCTATTATTTATACGTCTTGAAGCCAAGATTTATATTAACTTTATTGTGACTACTTATGTGTTATTGTATTGGTTTTAGGTTACTGCTAACTGGAACATCTCAGTCTTTATCGCGTTTCGTTCAAGATCAACATTATAATTGCCGTGGTTATTTTCTTTTCCTAAGACTGGAACCTTTCATTTGTGCACAGTGAACTGCATTTATCACTTCTCCGACCACTGCATCAACTTGTCATCCTGTAGTGCTCTAGTCCCCATCAAAATTTATTTGAAGTCCTATCTTAGTGTCATCAGCAGAGTCACATATGTCACTGTTTATTTCATCATATATGTCGTTTAGGTATAAAGTGAAAAAAAAAAGTTCTAGTTCTAACCCTTGTTGAACACTACTCGCGATGCATCTCCACTGATTTCTTCCCTTATTGCATATTGGTCACTCTAGCCTCTGTCCAGGAGAAAAGCTCCCTTCCTATTCCACGTGCCGCTACTTTCTTAAACAGTTTGTCTCCTGTGTGAAACTATCAAAGGCCGTATTCAGATCCGTTTACACAATATAGTATTCATTATTGTGCTCTACCGCCTCGAATAGCTAAGTGATAGAAAGGTTAGTAAATTTATAAGGCAAGAGCATTCCTTTATAAAACCATACTGAGACTCACTGATCAATTTATATCTTTCAAGGTGGCTTCAAATTTGCTCTGTAACTATTGATGCCATCAGTTTTCCCACAGCTAAGTTTAGGCTGATTGGTCTGTAATTTGAAGCTAAGGACCTATCTCCCGGTTTCTATATGGGTACCACAGTTGCTATTTTCCACTTATCTAATAAGATACCCGTTTGTAGTGATCTGTTGAAATGGTTTGCAAAGTTCCTCCATACATGCCTTCATAACCTTTAAGAACAGTTCATTAGGGCCCATTGATTTGTTTGGTTCTTAATCAGTTTGAGAACCATGACTCTAATGACTTTGATCGTTCATAATTTATTTTCGTCCTGTCCTGTATAATTATTGATTTCTGGAATATCTCTAGTATTTCTCTATGTTAAAATTGTGCACATTTCTTTGTCACTGACAGTAAGTCAGCCTGAGTGTGACTTTTAAGTAGGCCTCTGTCTTCCCTAATCTTACTACTATATACCTGAAAGAAACATTTTTGGATTGGGCTTTGATTATCTCACAACTTTTTTACAAAATACATGTATCTTTATGTATGGTTCCCGCCTCCACTACATCACTTTCCAGATTGCTCCACTTCATGACAACTCTGACTGAAAAAATACTTCCTAACATCCCTGTGACTCATCTGAGTCTTGAACGTCCAGTTGTGACCCCTTGTTGCTGTGTCCCATTTCTGGAACATCCTGTCCGTATCCACCTTGTCAATTCCTCTCAGTATTTTATGTCGTTATCATGCTGCCCCTATCCCTCCTGTCCTCCAGTGTTGTCAGGTCGATTTCCCTTAACTTCTCCATGTAGGACATGCCCCTTAGCTCTGGGACTAGTCTTGTTGTAAACCTTTGCACGTTCTGTAATTTATTGACGTGCTTAACCAGATGTGGGTTCCAAACTGTATGTGTGTGTCCTCACCTAATTGTACTTACCTAATTGTGGTTGCAGGGGTTGAGTCATAACTCCTGGCCCCGCCTCTTCACTGGTCGCTACTAGTTCCATTCTCTCCCTGCCCCATGATCTTTATCATGTGTGTGTGTGTGTGTGTGTGTGTGTGTGTGTGTGTGTGTGTGTGTGTGTGTGTGTGTGTGTGTGTGCGTGTGTGTGTGTGCGTGTGTGTACAAAATTACATATGAGTACATGGGGAAAGACAGACTGCAGATGATTTGTCAGTCCATGCCGAGGCTGTGCTGAGAACTGTCTGACTCACGTGGGAGGGTTTGAGAACTATCTGCTTTGGCCTAAACGAAAGACTACAGTGCACACATCGAGGATAGTAAAGCAAAAGGCTTTCTCTCCACCTTCCACTCCCTCCTGCCACTGTGGCATAAAACGGAAAGAAATAGAGATAGATGGTGATTTTGAAGCAGGTGTTGGGAGATACCTGTATCTTCCGGGAGTGTCTGCACCACCTGCCTCTGTTAGCACTCGTGTCTTTACTCTTGTTGACCAACACCACTGAGTATATATGCTCGTCTGGCAAGTACAGTTAGGTAGGTACCTTGTTTCTTTCCTACTCAGTGGGAGCTGCCGTCCACCGTGTGTTGTATTACCCCACACCAGTGTTAACACTTCCCCACCAGCGTAATGATAATTGGAACACTAGAGCATCCAATAACCAGAGGAGACATGATTACAACGTATAGGATACTCGGTCATCATTTATTATTATTATTATTATTATTATTATTATTATTATTATTATTATTATCCTCCTCCTCCAGGGGTATGGGTGGACAGTGTGTTTCAGGGGTAGCTAAGGTACTCGGGATTTACTTGTAACACCAAGTGAAACTCCATAAAACATAACGTGGAATATTCTACCAGTTTGTGTGTGTGTGTGTGTGTGTGTGTGTGTGTGTGTGTGTGTGTGTGTGTGTGTGTGTGTGTGTGTGTGTGTGTGTGTGCGTGTGTGCATGCGTGTGTGTGCGTGTTTGTTTAGACAGGGGGAGAGAGAAAGGGGGTGGGGTGATTGGTGGGAAGGAGGGGACGAGTGTTGGGTTGGATGAGGCGTGGTTGGCTACATGGGGTGGGAGGAAGCGGCTGTGTGGTTCAGTATCGGCTGAGCCGCCCGAGTGTGTGTTTCATATACTTGTATTCGTAGTGATCAAACAGCCTCGTCAATGCTAATTCGAGGTGTGCGAGGTCCCTGAGCCACATGGGTGGTCTGATATCTACACTTAAACTCATGTATGAACTTCTCCATTACTTCCTCCGCTAGGGCATTCATTCTATCACGTCTTATGTATCTTGGGTCACACACAGATGGTGAATACATGTCTAGCGTGTCTCCCTGTGCTGCTGTGGCCAAGTCAAGATCACTCACCTGAATACGGTCACCACGATGCAGTTGTAACACCAAGAACTAAGTTTAGTGTAAGAATTTGTAAGCTAGTGTTGTCAGCATCTGTAGTGATGGTCTCTTATGGTAGCTTCATTGAATGCTAACTCTTGTAAAAATAAGTTGACATGATATAATTCATTTTAACGTTCAAACAAGGGTCAACGTATGAGTTTAAAAGAGGCTTGCATTTGTAATATTTTGCATTGCAATTAAGCGCAAATACAAACGTGATAAATTAAGACAAAATAATGGAGAATGAAAACATAAATTCGTGCTTATCGAAGCTGGCAGCAGCCAGTAGTGTTGACACGTGTGAGATGAAAGACGCAGCCATCAAGGCAGCACATGCCGCTACCGGTGCATCTTCAAAAGGCAACAGCAGGAAAACAAAGAAATTTTCTCGTATACGTATGAGCGGGGACCTTGTACAGCGACTCCGAGGATTCACTGATGATGAGGACGCAGTGGAATGGGGCTTATCAGGGTGGAGTGTTGTCACTCCCCTCGCTGAAGTCCACACTCCTAGGAACAAAACGGGTGCCTACACACTTCCTCAGGTCTCTGACGTTTTTGATAACACTAGACACAAAGCTTCAAACTTGAGAGGATCAGAGTCCTTGTTCTTAAGCGGTGGCACTTCTGAGGATGAAGGTATTTCTGATCTTGCGTTGTCTCCTAGTCACTCAAAAAGATTGTTTGAGGGCTGTGACAAATATCAGGATGAGCGTTCTAGTCTGACATCCCTCCAATGGGGCTTTGACGGATATCCAGAGAAAGTAACACAAGATGGTAGCAGGTGCTCAAGTGGGGAGGCAGCAGCGCCCCCCAATTTGGAGATGAGTTTTCCTTCTGACGTGGAAGAAAACGAAGAGGAGCCAACATCATCGTCATCTTTGGCTTCGTCGGACTCCGGAGCAGGAGTAAGTCCTGACTTCGTAACTCAGGAAGAAGCCATCCGTGCCGTCACCCACTGCTTCTCTTGGCTCGAGGATGAGCTCTTCGCTCTTGAACCACAAACTGACCTAGCGCAAGCGGAAGCAAGCACTTGTAGTGTGCAGGACCTGGCAACAGCAAATCAGACACATGAATGTGACGAATGTAGCACTGCGTGGGATGGAGGAGCTGTAGAGGACAGAATGAGTGATGACGTTGATGAGTGGGAAATTGATGAAGATTTTGAGTTCACTTCGTTCAGCAGCGTTGAAATCCTACAAGGGGAACTTAAAAGAGATGAGCAAGTGATGGGGGAAAATTGTAATGATAGCATTAATGAATGTTTTGACTGGAGTGAAGAGCATTATACGGATGAAAGTTATATGAGTGATGATACACAAACCCCGGAAGAAATTAACGGAAGTAACGTGTGTGATATGTCTTGGGTGTGGGGTGCTGATGATACTGGCACTTACAATAAAGAAGAAAGTGGGAGAAAATGGCACATGAGACCGCAAAGTCATGGTAACGAGGATGGTGATGACATGAAAGAGGAGCTTACTGCAGTTGACCAAGCAAGAAGAATATCAGCGGGCCTCCTGGTGTGTGACCAGGACCGTAGTAATGTAACAGACTGCTGGCGCATTCTCCAAGTTGTCAACGACACTCCGCGCGCACACATCCAAGCAACCGGAAATAAAAATTATAAGTGTGAACTCCGTAACCGGGAAGCCACGACTAATGTTGGGAAGAAATTTAGTGGTGAATATGTTGAAAATTCCGGTGAAGCTCTCGAGAATGCTGAGGATGGGTCTCAGGGATCCTTGTCAGAGAGTGAATGGAGTGATGCTGATACTTGTATTCTCAAAGAGTCTTACGCTCATTCACATTCAGATCCTGCCACTGGTGAGTCAGATATGGACGAGGCGAGTACTACAAGTTCCTCTGAGGAAACAGCCTCTGACACACAAGAGAAGTTTACCTCGCCGGTTAGGGACATCACCTGGCAGGGTTATGGCTGGTCACGAGTAATGGACTCAAATAAATCAATTCCTGATGTTTACACTCCCCCTGTTGATGTTCAGGAGTCCTGGTGCTCAAGGCGTTCTGACGTTGGAAGCTCCACAGCTTTGCTCGGGCATATGCCAGCCCCTCTGCAGACTTCCATAAGTGGTGATAACTCTTCAGATACTTCATGTCAGAGGTACTGCAACCCAGCATTAGACACCCGTGTGCCTCACTTGCCTGGTAAGTGTCTAGGATGCCTAGTGGAGAGGGACAGGCACCAGCAGGTAATCTGGAAGCCGGCGGAGAACTACAGAGACAGACCTGGAGACAGGTGTGGTCAGTCATTTTACCACGAGGACGGTAGGTGGCTTTATCGAGACAACAGAAGATGGTACAGAGTTGGAAATACAACTTTGCATGCTAAACACAATGGACACCAACACATGGATAACGTTAAGTTATGGGTGACTGGAGGAAACGAGAGACGGTGCATAGAAAAATTTGGAGCGCATAATGAAACCTCAGGGTTTGGTGAAAAGGAAACCACCAGATGTCAAGACAGTGATTCATCGCATGATTTACCACCTAATGATAGTGAATTTTGCGATGGTTATCATGATACAAGGCCACATTTCACAACTGATAATTACCAGCCATCAACTGAATGTCAAGCTTTTCCAAGCGGTGAAACTCCTTGGTATTATGTCGGAAGAAACCTCATTAGGCCTGGGGACACCTGTATCCGAAACGGAACAGAAAGTGGAAAAATGTGTCCGTCCGACACTGAAAATTACCACAGCAACATCAGTGACTGTAATTATGGCGATAGAAGCGACTTAAACAACGAATTCTGTGAAGAAAGCGCCAACGATTTTGGCTTTCGGGAAATTAACTTAAATAGCACTTGTTGTCAGAACGTTACACGTGAGACTGAGATAGATTTTGATGTTGGTAAGGCTAGTGACACTGATGCGATCCTTGCCTCACAGACTCGAGTTTCTCTTGATTTTTTTCCCCAATATCAAGAAAAACATGAAAGGAGAGAGCAGAGAAGACTGGCAAACAGTAACAAGCATTCGGACTTCACCCACGCAGAGGATAACACAAGCGATGCAAACATGACCAGCAGCTACCTTGCAAATAAACAGATGTCATACAAACAAGTTAAAAATAAAACACACAAGGGAAAAACGTATCTCTATCTACGCCCTCTCAATGACATGGAGGACGAAGAAAATCGTCCTGGCACAAATAAAATTTCCCAACAATGGAGCGTGCGTGAGCAGTTAGAGGTAAATGGCAGGCAACATCCTGGGAGCGGTGTGTTTACCTCAGCTGATGGTGGCCACCACAACACGCCTTCACTCAGCAATACCTCTCCGCCAACTCACACTCCCTCCAAAACTTTTTCACAGTCTGTTTCCACCGGTAGACTAACAGATATACACAGTAACCTCATTAATGGATATCTATATGGCACACAGAGGTGTAATGAGCCGTCAATGCACATTAGAAATGAGAAGAATATAGGCGAGAAGGCTACTTTGTACAATAACAGTTTTGCCGATAACAGGTGCACTGGCTGGGAAAGTCAGTTTAGGGGCAATAGTCGGTTCAGCATGGCATATGGCTCTGCTAATATATGCAAAGGTAATATAAGGAATATAGTCAGTAATGGGCTTTGTGAAGGAAATGTGCTGGAAGGGGCAAACAACGAAGTTCTTGATGACCTTAGTAATGAAACTGTGAGAAATGCAGTGTGTTGCATAGGTAACGATTGCAGATGTTTCAGGAATTCACCCAGTGACAGGATTTCTATTTTCCCTCAGAATAATGCTATACGTTGTCCTGGGGTGGGTGGTGGGAGCCGGGGTGTGACCGACAGCCAGTACCATCATGATTATGGAAGTGAGAGTCATCATTACCACACCATCCCTGGACCTGATAACTACACCAGGTACTCACACTCAACCTTCACCTCTGACCCCAGCCTTTTCCACCCTAGCGTGGAATTTCACCCTCCTGTGAAAACTACACACGGAGCAAAAGTCAACCATGATGCAGGTCACTATACTGATACTCGTGTTACATGTTATAATGCCGCTGCAACTGCTTGGGAACGCTCCAGGGATAAGTTTTGGAAGGCAGTTAAATTTGGTTACCCGTCGGGTGATGAACAAGAAACCGATAACACGGACGTTAAGACAACATCGTCCAACATGTATTTCGATAAAAGATCAGTACTAAACAGTGGTGAGGTGAGCTCGCACTCTACATCCTCTCTTCAGCGAAGACTCTCCATTCCAGCCTCCTGCCTCAGCCACTCCCTTTGTGCTCGCAACCCACTCTACAGGAAGATACAGGAGGCACTCTGTAGTAACACCAAAATCCACACCTCCACCGCCTCCCACACTGCACCTGACACCCCAGTACTGACGCAGCCCACTTCTGTCTTGAAAGGTGACCTTGCTGATGATGGTTCGCAGGTTGAAGGTCATTGGCAAAGTGAATTCACTACTTATAACCGGCGAGTTATTGACCGTAGGAGCGAGCCGCAACTCCCACAGGAAACTAAGGTGGAGGCCTCCGTAGGTGATGGTAGAGGGTCAGATGAGGCAGCTCATTGGAGTATTAGTACCTTCAGCAGGAATGGTGTCCCAGCCCCCTCATATACATCTACAGGGCTCGCTCAGCGTGAACCACCGGACGGCACCGCCACCCCTTCTGCACCCGTGGGCAAACTTCTCCACAAGCTATCAGAAATCATGCCATTTAATACACACACCAAGGAGGAGGATGGTTACAGCTGTAGGGAAGCGGTATATTCAGATGCCAGGGAAAAGTCACTGTCATTCGAAGACACTACATTAAGGTCTACCTGTAAGGATCTTTGGGATCCAGGACCGTTTGATAGTACATCTAAAGAATCACATTTCCTCTGCGACACTCAAACTGTCTTCCGCTCCAACACACCCGTACGTCCAACAGTCCATAAATTCCTTCCCTTAGTTACAACTCTTCAGCCCAAACCACAAGGAACCTTGTCATCCGTCACGACTGAACAAGTAAATTCGCTTTCTTTGAAACCACAGCCCAACTATTACCCTTTCACCCTGAAACCACAAGAATACACACACAGTCCCAACCCCAATATTATACGTCCCATTCATGGAGAGTACGTGAATAGCTCGCTGTGCGTTACTAAAGTGTCTTCTCCCTCATCGCTTCTCCAAAAAACACATGATCTGCCAACGGATTTGTCGGAATATAACAATCCACATCCTTTCTGTAGAACTCCAGAGATCCCATCGTATCCATCAAAATTACTTGCTTCATCATCGTCAACTTTCCACAAATTAAAGACGAATTCATTGGCTCTCGTTCAAGAGCTACCAGAGAACGGTTCTATTGAAGAACGATTAGAGAACTCAGAACCACGAGCAGACCTATCGTTTCTTTTCCACGAGAGTGACGAGCATGACCTGTCGTCACCCAACCAAGAATTGCACGAAGATCTGTCATTTCTTCCAAAACCTGCAAGTAACTCAACATTTACCTGTATCCAAAATTCGTTAGATAAATATACATGTACCTCAGAGTCACAAGACCTCACACCAACACAATTGTCAAAGGACAGTCTACCTGTTCCAGAATTAGTAGACAACCAGTCATATACTCTTAAATCAGTAGAATTATCATGTTCCCAAGAACCACAGGAGACCCATCTTATACCACTCGTGCCAGAACCACTCTCAGCCACATCACCAGAGACCACCCAGATGACCAGGAGCTCTTCACGTCCACTCAAACCCTTTGTCCCAGAGGCGACCAGTCAACAGTCAAGTATCTTCCTAGCAGTGGAACAAGCTTCAGAGAGATGCTCTTCCCTGGTCGACCTCATGAAGTTGGGAAGCTATGAAGGTTACATTACACTTCCAATGACGTTCAAATCTTCTGATAAAAGTACGACCGGGCTCTCTAGTAAAGAAATTGAAGGTTCTAGTGAGAGTGAAGTAACGGAGAAGAGGGAAGAGAAGAGTAACCAAGAAGATGAGGTGAAAGTGAGTACTCAAGTAAGAGTCTCGGTGGAGAAGTGCTGCAAGAGAAGGAAGGATGGATCCAAAAAGATTGTTATAAAGTTTACTCTCTGTTTAGGTAAATATTCGTGTGTATTTTTTCCTTATCAGTTCTTTGTTACTATTTCCATATGAACTCCACTTTTACATTTAATCTTAAAAAATGGTAATTCTAAATTAATTATGCCATTAATTATCACAGTCGTAAAAGTGTATTTACAAGCATTTTGTTAGAAAGTGAATATTAATACATTAATACCACGACACTTGTAATTTAAAATGGGGTAATACTTCGTATTAGTGCTTAATTAAATGTTAGCTTGTAATTTATGCTTGCAAAACTACAGTATTTCACTGATTCGTAAATTCCTTGAAAATCGGAATATCTAAGTTGCATTTATATTTTTTTCACATCTGTAAACAGTACTATAACTTTTACAATACAGTATCTTAGTATTGTTAGGTAAACGTATTCAGCTCTTGCGCCAACATGATGGCAGCGTTATATAAATAATGGTAGGTGGACAATATTGTGTATTTAATAACAAAAGTTGGCCTCGGTCGTAGAGACTAAGCGCTTCTTTTATTTCCCCTCGCGTGGATTATTATTATTATTATTATTATTATTATTATTATTATTATTATTATTATTATTAATTATGTGGGTCATTCGTCGCAAGGAGCAAGAAAGGCTCGATCCTCCATCCGCTAATCACGGCGAGGTTTTGGATTTGTGAGGCTGTTGGTGTTCCCACCTGGACACCGGTATACTGACTCATCTCCCGCCCTTAACATGGCTGACTTATTTAATGTAGCAGAAGCTATGAGGCCTACAAGGGAGGAGTGCTGTGATGCTGATGACGGTCTATTGATCCCCCAGAAAAATGGAGTTACCCCTCCCCTTCCTCGGATCAAATTCCTCCCTTTCCTCTCCTCAAGTACTTATCCATACAGTCATATATTAAGTTTAGAATCCATGTTTTAGGTTGTTACCTGCTACAGAGGAAACAAAAATGTGTATGTTTTTTTTTGTGCGATCACATTCAAGAAGGTGTAAAATATAAAGGAAACAGCAATATTATGTGACAAAAGTCCAATGATTTTTCTAATGGTGCTTTAAACTGAAGCTTACTTAGCATATGCCTATATTTGCCATACATTATTATATATAAGGGGCGACAATTAACTTATGAGGGTCATACGGCTCCTGGGCAAAGTCACATGAAGAAAAGATCGTTGTCAATACGTTTGGATTTATGTAGGCAGCAAGTACATAATTTACATCAATTTTTTATACTGGTCATGGGGGCACAGCCATGATATATATATATATATATATATATATAAATCAATATATATAATATAATATATATATATATATATATATATATATATATATATATATATATATATATATATATATATATATATATATATATATATATATATATATATATATATATATATATATATATAATATATATATATATATATATATATATATATATATATATATATATATATATATATATATATATATATATATATATATATATATATATATATATATATATATATATATATATAGGGAGGTAACATCTGTAAAACTGACTGGTAACCCACAGCTTCAGAGAAGAGAATGAAGATACTTCTTGGGAAAACTACTGAAAGTTTCTCTCCGGAGCTAAGTATTTTCTTCTCCTACCACTCCCAGTATGCTAGTAAGTAAGTAAGTTTATTCAGGTATACACAAATACAGTTACATAGAATTATCATACATAGCAGCATATGTGTAGAGAACCTAGGATAACCCAAAAAAGTCAGACAGAGTGACTTATTTCCATTGGGGTCCTTTTACCTTATTATTATAATATAAAGGTTATAATATTTTCTTATTATTCTACAATGAAGATACATCTTATTATCATACTAAAAAGACTATCTACTACACGAGGGTCATTAAGACTATCTACAATGCGAGGGTCATTACTAGGAATAAGGTAAAATTTACACGTATGTTAGCTAAAAAATAGAAAATCATTCCCCTCCCTTTCTGTAGCTACATTCATCAGACACCCTTTGGCACTCTTCTTGAACTGGTTCATGCTATGACTGGCTTTGACATGTGCGGGTAGTCTGTTCCATTCCTTTATTGCTGTACAATAAAAGGTGTTTGACGCCTGGCCAATGACTGTGGGTACTACAAAGTTGTGCTCTCTCCCCCTAGTACTATGATTGCTTTGGTTCCCAACCTTGACAAAATTGACAGCAAGATATTCTGGACACTGTTTGTGAGCAAATTTATGAACATGATTTAGCTTCAGTTGTTTAACTCTGTCTTCAACATTCAGCATATCCAACTGCTGTAATTCATCCTGGCCTACATGTTCTCTTGGTCCCAGCCCCAGGATGAATCTTACGATTTTGTTCTGGGTGATTTGCAGTCTATCTTTCAGTTTTTTTTGTCAAGGCAGAGTACCATGAAGAGCAAGCGTAATCCATGTGGCATTGTATAAGGGCTAGACATAGGGTCCTGCGAGCCTCAGTAGGTAGACACTGTGCTTGTCTATACAGGAACTTCAGTCTGGCATTCGCTTTCTTTACTACACTGTTCCCTATCAATTCTCCTGACATGCATGGGTCAAAGGGGATTCCCAGATATTTTACTGATGAAACCAAAGTGATGGGCTCCCCATTACACTGAACATTAAAATTATTTACCCTTCTCAGTTTATGTTTCGTGCCAAAGAGAATGGCTTCAGTTTTCCCTAGGTGTAATGATAGTTTGTTGTCTACTAACCATTTGCTGCAGGACTCCAGTTCCAGTGTTAAAACATTAGCAATATCTTGTGGGTCTTTACCTGTCACTAGCAGAGCACTGTCATCTGAATACAGTAGGAGTTTGCACTTGACACTGACAGGCATATCATTGACATAACATAAGAATAATAAGGGACCCAGAATACTACCTTGGGGAACTCCACATGTTATCGGCAGGGGTTCTGATTCCGTTTTGTTGATTTTGACTATTTGTCTCCTGTTGATAAGGTAGGACTTAAACCAGTCTACAGAACCTATACGGATAGCTTGAAGTTTCTTACATGATATATTGTTGTTGACAGTATCGAAGGCCTTTTGCAGGTCTAAGGTTGCCATACCTATGAGGTTTCCCTTTGACATTTCAGTTCTCAGGTAATCCATCAGATTAATAAGGGAGGTGTCAGTTGAGTAGGATCTTCTAAAGCCCGATTGATAGCTATGGAGAATGTTGTTGTCATTAAGGTACTTAACTACTTGAGAATACACCGCCCTCTCCAGAATTTTAGATATTATACTGAGTATACTAACAGGCCTATAGTTGCTTACATCAGACCTATTATTTTCTTGAAGATAGAAGTAACTCTGGCCTCCTTGAACCCCTCCGGTACGGTATTAGTGGTGATTGATAGATTTATTATGTGAGCAATAGGGATTGACAGTTCAGAAGCACCATCTTTTAGGAACTTAGACGGGATGTTATCAGGGCCTGTGCTCTTAGTTGGGTTTAACCTGCTTAGTTCTTTTTGAATGAAGTCATGAGATACACTTACTAGTTGACAACTGTTTGGGGTTACCCCTTTATTGGTATAGTATGTTCGAAACTTATCAGAGTTTGTGTTAAAGGTATTTGATGCAGCTGGTAGTTTACTTACTAGTGTTGATGCAACAGATGTGTAGTAGGAATTAAAGCAATTTGCCACCTTAGATGTTTCGTGGCATACCTCATTATCGATAGTGAGTACTATGTTAGACCTATCTACTGGCTTATGGCTATACCCCAACTGTTTTAGTTGTTGCCAGAGCTTTCTGGGGTTTTGCTTATACTCTTCAATTTTTGAGCAATAGTGCTTTGCCTTTGCTCCTTTTATAAGTCTCTGTACTCTGTTCCTCACCCTTTGGAATTCATTTAGTGCTGCAATATCCTGTCTGTTTGCTTTAAATCGTTTTAGCAGCTGGTCTCTGAATTTCATATTATCTAATATCTCAGTAGTCATCCAGGGTTCAGTTCTTCGTTTAATCCTAACCTCTTTAACTGGTGCAGTATTATCAAGGATGGTAGTAAACATTGTTTTGAATTTTTTCCAGGCTATGTTTCTGAACTTTATTTGAAAACAAAATACATTGAAAATGAGATACAATAGGAAGGAGAACAACGTGCATGACATCTCAAATACGTCCAACTTCCCGGCGGTGGGCCTGGTGTCCACGGCCGTCTGCTGCTAAGGCAGAAGAAGAAAACACCTTCACCATTATTTATTATATTTCTGTCTTGCCAGAAGTGTGCTGGCATCACAATTCAGATTACCCTCCTGCTGCTACATCCCCACATTATTTAGGTTAGGTAAGGGAAGATTGTCAGAAAACAGGACAGGTGTTTTCTGACGCGGGTCTTAGTCATATGATGACCCGCTGCTGGAGTTTTTGGTCATCTGACTGAGGCCTTCCGCTGGCTTACCGGTCCACCCCTTTAAAATTTATGGTTGTTATTATAATAATTTTTTTCTTTTTAGATTTACTATAGGCTGAGCTAGTTGTGGCTTATTTTTCTTGGTGTCACAGTTTATTCACATAGGCATATATACACGCCGTCTTATACTCAACCCTTATGACTCACGAAATCGTAATAACAGGATTGCAAACAAACCACAGCGCGGGTGGGGTTTGAACCCATGGCGAGTAATTCGTAAAGCAAGACATAAAAATGAAAGTTTTAGATAAATGTTACATTAATCATGTTAATAACACATGAAGCTCTACAGAGGCTGAAACATCCCAGTCAAGTCTAGTCATTGCTTCTCAAGCTTCTGAAGCTATTATTGTAACAGACTTGATGCCAGTGAAGGGCTCTTGTTTCAGAGAATTAGAGCTACGCTTTCTTTTTCCTTGGATTAAATCTGACTGCCTCTCATTGCCCAAGATACTATATGATCCATATGGGTTTGTATTCATCCGTGAAATAAACAAAATATTAGGACAACAAGTTATTATTATATTTATTATTATCCTATTCAGAAATAGGCACTAAACCCACATGGGTAATACAGTTGCAAGATACTAATTGAGAAAGGGGTGTAGTATATAATGGTGTGTATAGTATACACTAATTAAATGGTGTGAGACTACAGCAGTGGTCGTGGGGAACTTCGATGGGTTACATGGAAGGGATTTATGTTACAGTACATATGCTTTGAGTACATCCTGGAGTTAAGCAAGGGATCACTTTTGGTACAGTATATTACTTACATGTTCTGTTGTCTTAAGGCATCCTGCCAGTTCTACCAGCAGTGGGCTAGTGTTTTGATGTACACTTTGTATACATAGCAAGGTTCTGCAGTTTATGAAATACAAGGGTGTGGCACAAGTCCCAATAATATCTGTTCATCCAGCAACTCTGTAAAGCAGAGAAATGAGCTGACACTGCACAGAATAAATTTTTTTACTGTACCACAAGCTAGTCAACTCACTTCTACACCCAATATATTAAAATAATTGTTGCAAAATCATTGCAAGCAAATATGAAAAGAACTGGTTAAGTGACTTAAACCCCATACTGTACCATGAAGAACTTCTGTAGCACATGAAGGAAAAAAGCCAGAAATTCAGAAAAGAGCTTTTAAAAAATTATTGATTGATTTTTTATGAGAGTTTTGTAGAAGTTTGGTAAACTAACTTTTCAAATAGGAAGAACACTGAAATATTGGAGAAATGATAATTATGGAATTATAATGGTTTTGGGAAGAGTTGATGTATTAACACCAAATTATATACCAATGAGCAAAGTCTGTATGTAAAACGACGTTTATCTTGTGCATTAAAGAGGCATTTGCTTTGCAGAATGTGCGGGATGCAAGGAGGAGCTGGTGGAGGGGCAGGCACTGATTGCCTTGGACCAGCAGTGGCATATATGGTGCTTCAAGTGTGCCATTTGTAGCACGGTGCTACATGGAGAGTATATGGGAAAGTGAGTACATTATACATTATTGTGTCCATTGCCTTGTTTGTGTGTGTACAGTACTGTATTTTTGTGAAGGAAAAATGTAATAATTTTGTATTGCAAAAATATAATCATTATTTGCTTTGCTAATGTTGAAGTTTATTTAACTTCATTGTTTATACTAAGGCCCAGCTTACAATGTCAATGCATTCTTGATAATCATTTGTGAGTTAGGATTCAGAATGCATCTCCAATTACAGGTATAACATAGGTGTCTATGGGAAAATAAGTTTCCAGTTGCATACACCTACCTGGTGTCTACCCCTGAAACACCCTCCAGGTGGATTCCAGGTAGGTGTTTGCAACTGGGAACCTATTTTCATGACTTCTCTGTCAGCCTTTGTCGGGTGTGGATGTCTCTCTCGCCTGTGTATCAGTGACAAATTTCCACTGTTTTCTCTGGGATGCTTGTCCTCATCTATTTTGCCTGCTGGGCACTCTACAGGAGGGGCACCTGTTTATCGGCTTACTTTAGCCAGCTCCATTTTTTTCCACTCTGCAGAAAATTCTTTAACGGTCTTTGGTGGGAAGCCGGTTACTGAACTCAGGTGGGAGTGTGGGCGTCCCTCTCTGCTGAGGCTTGGCAAGGGTGTCCACCAGATCTAATTGGAAACTTCAAGTTTTTATCCCTATTTACAAAGGAACTTTTGTTTCTTTTTCTTTCATCGCCCAGCCTTGGGCAACAAATCTTCCTCGTACCATTGAGAAACTGGGCCCGATACGGCTTATGCTGTCAGTGGCCCTGATAAACCCAACAACAACAACTTATTTTCACATAGACACCTATGTTATACCTGTACAGTGGACCCTCGGTTATCGGCTGTTCCAGATATTGGCCAATTTGATTTTTGCCCACTTTTTTGGCCAAAATTCTATCCCAGTTATCTGCCATTATTTCGGAGATCGGCCATATTGGATGTGTAATAAATCACTCTTGAGCACATTAACCCTTTCAGGGTTTCGGCCGTACTAGTATGGCTTATGCACCAGGGTTTTTGACGTACTAGTACGCCTAAATTCTAGCGCCCTCAAATCTAGTGAGAGAAAGCTGGTAGGCCTACATATGAAAGAATGGGTCTATGTGGTCAGTGTGCACAGTATAAAAAAAATTCTGCAGCACACAGTGCGTAATGAGAAAAAAAAACTTTGACCGTGTTTTTGGATTAAAACAGCGACTTTGCACTGTATTTTCATATGGTATTTATTGTTGTATTCTAGTTTTCCTGGTCTCATTTTATAGAATAGAAGACATATTACAGAAATTGAGATGATTTTGACTGGTTTTACAATGAAAAGCTCAAAGTAGCAGAAATGTTCGATTTTTACCAAAGTTCAAAAGTAAACAAATCATTCCAAGCATCGAGTACACGTGAACTGGTGAGTCTAATATTCTTTCACAAGTGCACTGATATTATTTATACCATTTCTACACTAATGCAGTAGTCTGCATAACAGTAAATCTTCTTCTATTTTTTGTAAGAATAAAAATTCAAAGTGGAAAGCCAAAGAAATATAAGAGGAGCCTGGGGATGTGACTAACGAACAGGGAACTTGTTATTTTAGTGCCAGGAATGTCTTGTTTATTCTGGACCCTATTCGGAAATTGGGATCTTTTGAAATTTGTGTGAAATTGGCAAAATTGCTAAATTCTGAACACTTTATTGGATAGTTGAAATCAGTAAATGGGTGGTTTCTTGTACTCATTCGATAGAAAAAATGGAGTTCTACTGAAATAGTTATGATTTTTATCAACTAGTACACTGGAATTGGCCGAAAATAGGGCTCAAAGTGGGTAAAATCGCCGATGCGTAAACATTGTCGAGACCGCTAACTTCGCGAGAGCATAATTCCGTAAGTTTCCATCAAATTTCATACTTTTGGTGTCATTATGATCAGGAAAGATTCTCTATCTTTTCATAAGAAATTTTTTTTTTTTAAATTTGGCGACCCTGAGAACAAGTCTCGGAGAGGGCCTGGGGACCCTGAAAGGGTTAAATGTCTTATTTTAGGTTAATATAGACATTTTCATTAATCTGTCTATGATATTTTCTTCAAAATTATATAAGAAACACGCTACATAGCATATAGCATATAAACATAGCTATATGCTATCGAGTGGAGAGTCAGGTGGAGAGTAAACATTATGTTTTTTCTGATTCATCGTTAGAGGAAACTGAATCTGGCGTCTTGCCAAGTAACCACCCTTCATGTGTGTTTGTTTACAATTCTTGGCATGAATTATTCATTACTTCTCCCTTGTTTATGATGGCATCTAAAGGTAGTTGTTAGAAACGATTAAACTCGGTGAACATGGTAATAATATGGCTGTGTAGTGTAGCCCAGGGGAGCTACACTACACAGAGAGGAGAGAGAGCTGGGGATTCCCATCTCCCTCTCCCTTCCTGCTTTCTTCAGTATGCCAACAAGAGTCTTCAATAAAGGTATGTAATGTTCATTTATCATTAAAATTTGTGCTTTATGTTTATTGTTCATTGTTTTCTGTATGTAAAACTATAGTTAATCTTTAAAAAATGTATTTTTGTTAATATTTTTGGGTGTCTGAAACGGATTAATTGGATTTACATTAATTCTTATGGGAAATAATATTGCCGTTTTCAGCCTTTTTGGATTTAGGCTGTCCTTCTGGAACAGATTATGGCTGATAACCGAAGGTCCAATGTAATTAGAGATGCATTGTGAATTCTAATATTCCATAACTAATTTAATTTACCCAGTATTTTACATTAAATATTGTTCCCTGTCAGTTGCTAATACTGTACAGTATAAAATCGTTATACACTGTAAAATAATATAGAATACTGAATATACACAAACAACAGACACATAGGAGAGAGAGGAGCTTATGACAATGCCTTGGTCTGACTTAGATCCAGTGTGAGTTTGTAAATGGTCCGAGTTGGACCAAGGCATCGTTGTAAGCTCCTCTCTCCTATGTGCAGGTTATTTGTGTATTGTTCCAGTCATGGTATTGTGCCTTTTTGTTCTTTATATTGATGCTGTCTTGCTCACTAAGTGATGGTTCTAGTCATAAGTAGTCTTGCTGTTCAGAGGGGCAAGTGCATTCACAAGTAGTACACAGTAATTAATTTATTCCAAAAGGCCAGTATCTTAAGTGTGGATCATCATATATTATATTGGATCATTGTAAGTTGGGGCCCTACTACATTACCTCAGTACTGTGTAATATATATATATATATATATATATATATATATATATATATATATATATATATATATATCTATATATATGTGTATAGAGATAAATGTATATATATTTATATATATATATAGATATATATGTATATATATGTATATATATATATATATATATATATATATATATATATATATATATATATATATATATATATATATATATATATATATATATATATATATATATATATATATGTATATATATATATATATGTATATATATGTATATATATATATATGTATATATATGTATATATATATATATATGTATATATATATATATATATATATATATATATATATATATATATATATATATATATATATATATATATATATATATATATATATATATATATATCTATATATATATATATATATATATATATATATATATATATATATATATATATATATATATATATATATATATATATATATATATATATATATATATATATATATATATATATATATATATAGTCAGTGTTGGTTATATTTAGTGCTGCACATACAGAACCTGTGTTCAAGTTTAAAGGATCCCAGATTAAGTTTCTAAGCTTAAATTATATCTAAAATACAATACAAGAGGACCTCCCAAATGTTGTAATTTTAAAGAACTTAATCCATATTTCCAAAATAAACATGTCTATGTAATAGCAGCGTGTGTAATTTGACCCACTAGCACCCCTGGCAGTTACATTAAATCAAGTTTAGCATCGATTAAGTCACCATGCATGGTACCCATGAAAACTTTAGTCTGTAATAAGACTACAAGTGAGGTAAATGTGTCTTGAATAAGTTTGGAATGGCTAGGGCGGGGTTGGTGAATCTTTTTCGAGTGTGTGTGCCTAAATTGTGGATAATTTTTGAATGTTTTTATTATAATTAATATACATGTATATTTAATTTTTTTGTACAAAATTATGTGCAGTTTCCATGAGTTCATAGTGGACCCTCGGATATCGGCCGTTCCGGATATCGGCCAAATTGGATTTTGGCAGCTTTTTTGGCTGAAATTCTATCCTGGATTTCGGCTAGCAACTCAGAAATAAGCCATATTGGACTCATCCACCCGCCACTCTGCTGTATTCGTGAGTCAGTCTGGCTGTGTGTCTGGGTGAGTGAGCAAGACTCCGCGCATTTATCCAAACATTGTTTTTTGTGGTTGTTTATTGAGTTCAACTGCAAAATAAGCTACCATGGGCCCAAAGAAAGTTCCTAGTGCCAGCCCTTTGGTAAAGAAAGTGAGAAACATGATAGAATTCAAGAAAGAAATTGTAGTAAGGTACAAGAGTAGCGTACATGTCCTGGAGCTTGCCAGGATGTATGGGAAATTTAAATTAACAATTACTTCCATCCTGTCAAAGAAAGTGGAAATCAAGGAAGCTAATGTTGGGAAAGGGGTAAATATGCTAACGAAACAAAGATCACCAATAATCAAAGATGTGGAGAAGTTATTGTTGGTGTGGATCAACAATAACAATTAGCAGGAGATAGTGTTGTCGAGTTGATCAATTGTGAAAAGGCAAGGCAGTTGCATGCAGATCTCGTAAAGAAAATGCCTGGAACGAGTGCTGCTGTTAGTGAATTTAAGGGCAGCAAAGGCTGGTTTGAGAGATTTAAGAAGCATAGTGGCATACAGTGTTGTAAGGCATGGCGAGGCTGCAAGTTTAGACAAGCGTGCTGCTGAAGAATTCGTGCATGAATTCAAGAAATACGTAGAGGCTGAAGGATTCCTCCCCCTTCAAGTGTTCACTTGTGACAAAACAGGCCTCTTTTGAAAGAAAATGCCAAAGAGGACCTATATCATGCAGGAGTAAAAGGCACTGCCAGGACACAAGCCTATGAAGGACAGGCTTACTCTTTTGTTCTGTGATAATGCTAGTGGGGATTTCAAAGTGAAGCCTTTACTGGTGTATCACTCTGAAAATCCCAGAGTGTTCAAGAAAAACAGTGTCATCAAGAGTAAATTGTGTGTGTTGTGGAAAGCTAATAATAAGGCATGGGTCACAAGGCAAATTTTCATTGACTGGGTCCATGAAGTTTTTGGCCCAAGTGTGAAAAAATGCCTCCAGGAAAATAAATTGCCACTCAAGTGCCTCCTGGTACTGGACAATGCTCCTGCTCATCCTCCAAACTTGGTAGACCAGTTGTCTGTGGAGTTAAGCTTTATAACAGTGAAGTTCTTGCCTTCTAACACCACTCCTCTCATCCAACCCATAGACTGGCAGGTCATTTCTAACTTCAAAAAACTCTACACGAAAGCAATGTTTCAAAGGTGCTTTGAAGTGACCTCGAACACTGACTTGACCCTAAGAGAGCTCTAGCAAACTGCTGCCATTATGCAGTTCTTCATACCTCATATTCTTATTTATCCTTCTTGGGCACACGCACCATAGGTTCACCACTCTTGGCCTAGTATATTTTGATTAGAAGAGTTGGCAAGACCTTGTGCAATATACAGTAGCAATAATGTTACAGTTCAGTACTGGGTATGAAGTAATTCTGAAGAATTTAGTGTAATCTGATCCTCATAAAAAATTATTGAATTTATTTGTCATAAATAATCACTGAAGTTTAGCAGTCAGTGTGACAACCAATAAATCCTTGGAATAAATAAGTAAATTTAATCACTAATTTTTTTTTAATTTCCTCTAAAGAATACAGTACTGTACTCACATTTAAGATGGCTTTATCCAGTTCTGTCCTTCCCCAAACTGGACCAATTTGCATAAATCTTCCCTCTACTTGAGCAGAAATTCTAATCTGAAATTGTGTGTGGAATCAACATGTAGAAATTAATAACTTAATAGAGGAATAAGTTTTTGTAATGTAATTTTAGTTTCACTATTATCATTATTATTGTGATACTTAGCTTATAGTAACCAACACCTTCCCTGGAAGACAGATTCTCATTTGGTGAACTCTGTACAGATATATTTTTGTATTGGGTCACAACTTTACAAAAAGCAGTGATCAATATACTTCAAGAAATTTAACTTTTTTCTGAATGCAATCAGGCAGTGGTTAGTTAAATCACTAAACATAAACATTAAACATAAGGGTATTTGCTCTTGTTTCAGTTATTGGGATGATGGATTTAAACTAGAGAGTAAGTGTTACATAGGAGAGGCCTGCAGACATAATAAATGAACAGAGGGTGGGTTGCTTTAGTGGCTGGAGTACCTACAGTGTTTATTTTGGACTCTTTTAAAATTGGAATTTGTGGAATTTTGTGTAAAACTGGCCACATTAAATTTATTTTTTTTTAAATCATGACACTGTCAGTGCTTGTAAATTTCTGGGTAGGTGGCAGTGAAAGGATTAGTCAGAATAAATTAACTTGCTCTCTTTGTCACCTTGCTCTTGTTTGCTTTCTGTCACTAGTGATCTTGCTTGCTGTCTGTAACCAGTGCTCTTTCCTGCTCTCTCACTCCTCTTATCTCCCCACTAGTCCTTCTTGGTGAGAAATGGCTGATGTGATGAAAAAAATTACATCTGTATTTTAAGTTGTATGCACTGGCTGCCTTGCTGTGGATTGGACCTAGAAATATCTCATGAATTCCCACATTTATTTGTGGCTCTGTTCATTCACAAGAAAATACAACACTTTAAATGGTGAATCAGCAGCAATTGTGTATATATGTACAGTACAGTATCTAAGAATGGGGAGGATGCATTTTGGACACCCCTGGACTGTATACCCAGACTTAGTATTAGTGTTAATTTTTTGTGTATATTGGTTAAGTTGAAGTTCAAACGAGTCAGTTCACAGAGTCAGACATTTCACAAGGACTGAAAGTGCTATGTCACCTACAAGACAGGGGCAAGTAGTCCTAGAGGGTCATCAGTTTGAGGGTCATCCACTTCGTTGGCCACAATTTCTAGCTCATTCGCTTCAGTCCCCCAGGCTGCACTGGAGTGGAAATGCATATTCATGTGGTTTTGGAGATGCTGCTGCTGCTGTATGCAGCATTGTGGGCTGCCTTGCTGCATGCAGCATTGTGGGTTGTGGGCTGCCTTGCTGCATGCAGCATTGTGGGTTGTGGGCTGCCTTGCTGCATCCAGCATTGTGGGTTGTGGGCTGCCTTGCTGTGTGCAACATTGTGGGTTGTGGGCTGCCTTGCTGCATATTGCTGTTTTGCTAGGGGGGGAGGGCTTCATATTCAGTTCCAAATTTCTTTTCAAATTTGGATCTGTAGTCTCTGCATAATTATTTGTCTGTTCTGCATGTTTGGAGAGATGACAGAGCTTCTTCATGGTCAGCAGTTCTAGGGATTTTGCTCCATCCTCTTCTTTTTCTTCTTTTTTTCTATGCAGTTTGTTTGTTAAACAGCTTCTTAGGAGTCAGCTATTTACTTTATATAAATAACCCCTCGATTTACTGAACTAATAGAGGGAGAGCAGGCAGCCAATAATGGTGATTGTGGTGAATATAGATAGAGATAAGTTATGTAACCAACAGACTTTGTCCATTGTTTCTAAATCATTGTTTCTAGATGTTGCCCTGATCCATGGGTGGGTTTAAAGATGTAATTAGTGGCATGATCATTAGTCATGCATTAATGTGTAAAGCATCAAGATGTGCCAAGTGGCCATATAGATTGGTGGCTAAAAACTTGAGAAATAAACTCTTGTAGGTTATGGGTCCAGCAGCATTTGACAAGTGGGTAATTACCTAATTTTTTTTCTTCAGCAAACCGGCCATCTCCCACTGGGGCAAGGGTGACTAATTCTGATTACTTATTTATAGCTAGAGGAGTAAGGAACAGCTATACTCATGGTGTCCCTGCTTCGTAAATTTGTTTTATCACGTATTATTTTAAATTTCAAATGGGTGTTTGCGTATGTGAGGTGCAAATCTGAGAACCAGTTTGTGGATCACATGTGTCCTAGTATAAAATAAAACCTCCTCCAACATTTTGTCATGTATTCCCTAAAGAATCTTCCATCCACCCAAATATCTTCCACCGTTTTGTTACTAATTTATCTTGCTCATTGATTTTGTCTTTCAGCTGTCTCTGCAACCCTGCCCCTTCTCTTTGAATTAGTATTTCTTTCATTCCACAACATTGTCTTCAAATTTCTTCATTCCATGTTCTTTGCACAGTATTCACACTACACATTGATATACAGTATGTATGTGATTATTATTATTATTATTATTCTTTCTTTCTTTCAACACACCGGCCGTATCCCACCAAGGCAGGGTGGCCCAAAAGGAAAAACGAAAGTTTCTCCTTTTACATTTAGTAATATATACAGGAGAAGGGGTTACTAGCCCCTTGCTCCTGGCATTTTAGTCGCCTCTTACAACACGCATGGCTTACGGAGGAAGAATTCTGTTCCACTTCCCCATGGAGGTAAGAGGAAATAAACAAGAACAAGAACTAGAAAGAAAATAGAAGAAAACCCAGAGGGGTGTGTGTATATATATGCTTGTACATGTATGTGTAGTATGACCTAAGTGTAAAGTAGAAGTACCAAGACGTAACTGAAATCTTGCATGTGTATGAGACAGAAAAAAAAAGACACCAGCAATCCTACCATCGTGTAAAACAATTATAGGCTTCCGTTTTACACTCACTTGGCAGGATGGTAGTACCTCCCTGGGCGGTTGCTGTCTACCAACCTACTACCTAGGATTATTATTATTATTATTATTATAAGAACATAAGAAAGGAGGAACACTGCAGCAGGCCTGTTGGCCCATACTAGGCAGGTCCTTTACAATCCTTCCCACTAACAAAACATTTGCCCAACCTAATTTTCAGTGCTACCCAAGAAATAAGTTTTGATGATTCTATTTACCCTAGGTAGTAGGTTGGTAAACAGCAACCGCCCAGGGAGGTACTACCGTCCTGCCAAGTGAGTGTACAACGAAAACCTGTAATTGTTTTACATGATGGTAGGATTGCTGGTGTCTTTTGTCTGTCTCATAAACATGCAAGATTTCAGGTATGTCTTGCTACTTCTACTTGCACTTAAGTCACACTACACATACATGTACAAGCATATATATACACACCCCTCTGGGTATTCTTTTATTTTCTTTCTAGCTCTTGTTCTTGTTTATTTCCTCTTATCTCCATGGGGAAGTGGAACAGAATTCTTCCTCTGTAAGCCATGCATGTTGTAAGATGCGACTAAAATGCCAGGAGCAAGGGGCTAGTAACCCCTTCTCCCGTATAAATTACTAAATTTAAAAGAGAAACTTTCGTTTTTCTTTTTGGGCCACCCCGCCTTGGTGGGATATGGCCGGTGTGTTGAAAGAAAGACGAAGAAAGATTCTATTTACTCATTACGCAAGTCTCACTCGAATCCAACCCCTCTCACTCGTGTATTTATCTAACCTAAATTTGAAACTACCCAACATTTTAGCTTCAATAACCCTACTAGGCAGGCTGTTCCACTCATCAACCTGTAATTTTTGTAGCTCCGTACTCAAATTTTTTAAGATTTATTTGTTGGATAGCACAGTATATTTTTAATAACATTATAATGGTAGAGCACTCTGTAGGTAAAATATTTTTCATGTATTGTATAGCTGGTTTCCTATAAAGCAACTTCCTCTGAAGCTAAATCAAAATTTTCTTCTTTGTACTCTGAGCACAAATCTATACCTAAGATATAGAGGTCAGGTTCAATAATAATCCAGTCATGTGACAGTTATATAGGCCATCAGTCATCTGTAAGTAAAACTTGAGTGGTCTGAAGCACCACTGAGCCAAATAATTTGAATGCCCTTACAAATAAATTAAAAAAAATGATGGCCCTGATCATGATTAATTATTTTTTCTATTAATATGTGTTTAAGTAGAATTTTTGCATCTTTACTGCATTACTTTGTGTATATCCTGCACCTGTATTTTCTCCAGGATAAAATCAGGACAAACAGTCTTTGAGAGAAAGTTTAGCATTTATGCCTGATTATCCTGTGACTAACTTCCCCAAATCCTTCAAATTAACCAAATGAGATGTTTCAGTTGCTTGTTAAAAAATGGCTATCAGTGTTAGTACAGTTCACACCTTATCAATTCTCATGCTTCTTGGAAAGGATTATGTGTGAGTCATTTCTTGTTTTGTAGATAAATAGTTTTTGCACAATTTTTGGCTTACTAGAGGTTTACCTATGTAAATAATAATCAAAAGTTTAGCATTTGCATAAGGTAGTTGAAACATTCGTGAATAATAATAATGTAAATTGAAACTTAATGTTAACCATTTCCATGTTTGCATTTTCCTGTAAACACTATAATATTTTATTTTATTTTATATTCCAGGGATGGTTTGCCTTACTGCGAGAAGGATTATCAGGCTCAGTTTGGTGTCAAGTGTGCATACTGCAATAGATTCATTAGTGGCAAAGTGTTGCAGGCTGGTGACAATCATCACTTCCACCCAACATGCGCACGATGCACCAAGTGTGGAGATCCATTTGGAGACGGCGAGGAGATGTACTTACAAGGTTTGCTCTTGTGCCTTTTCTTAATGTAAGTTTTAAAAATCATCCATAGGAAGTATTTATATAAGTCTTTCTTTCTTTCAACACACTGGCCGTATCCCACCAAGGTGGGGTGACCCAAAAGGAAAAACGAAAGTTTCTCCTTTTACATTTAGTAATATGTACAGGAGAAGGGGTTACTAGCCCCTTGCTCCCGGCATTTTAGTCGCCTCTTACGACACACATGGCTTACGGAGGAAGAATTCTGTTCCACTACCCCATGGAGGATTTATATTAATATATTAGGGAAATTGTATGTATTAATGTAAATTTGTGAAATTTTCATGAATTTTTATAGGTAATGACATGGTTATAAATCTTTATTTTAAAATTAATAGGAAATTCTTTGCCTGTAAATTTACAGGAACAGCTATTTGGCATCCTCGTTGTGGCCCTGGTCCCACAGAAAATGGCACGGTCCTTAATGGTTCATTAGCTAATGGCCATCACATAAATGGGGAACAGAAAACTGAGAGAGATCGTGATTTTGATGGCATGAGCTCAACAGCTTCAGAAACACAAGTAAGTGCTCTTACCCAATAAGTGAAATATACTGAGTAGTAGTATTCCTATTAATGCTCTTCTGTCCTCACGATACTTGGAAACAGTAAGAGCAGCCTCATAAGAGCGAAAGAGAGATTTAAAAGGAGGAGGAACCTTTTTGATGATCTTCCTTTTAAATCTACCCTTCCTTCTGTCCTCAGTTTAATCAGTAGAACATCTGTCTCGTGATAAGTGGATGGAGGATTGAACCTGCAACACTCGTGAGGTTACATAAAGTAAATGAAATAAATAATTTCACTGATGCTGCATTCATTCATAAATATGTGAGATTAGTATAGTGGACCCCCAGTTTTCAGCTGGTGCAGAAATCATACAATTCTGATTTAGGACACTTTTTTTTTGGCAAAATATTCCCCTGGGTTACGTACATCTGCTTGGAAATCGTTGGTACCAGACGCGTGTGCCTGGGCCACTCATATGTTCGAGACTCACTCTTGGGCACATTAAATGTCTTATTTTAGGTTAATATAGACATTTTCATTAATCCATCTATGATCTTTTCTTCAAAATTGTGTAAGAAACACGTTACATAGCATATAAACATGCAGTGTTTGTTTGCTATCGAGGGGTCGGTGGAGGGTAAACATTACATTTTCTCTGGTCCAGCTTCAGAGAAAATGTGTATGAATCTGCGTTGGCCCAGTAACCGCCCTTAATACATAAGACTTTTGTTTACCATTCTCGCCATGAATTATTCATTACATCTCCCTTTGTTTATGATGGCATCTAAAGGTAGTTGTTAGAAACAATTAAACTCAGCTCTCAACTTGAACAGTTATGCAAGTGTATTTTTGTAAGTGCCTTTGTAAGTGTATTTATTGGGGTCTGAAACGGACTAGTCTAATTTACATCATTCCTTGTGGGAACAAATTCGTTCGGTATCGGCACTCGAACAGCCTTTTGGAACGAATTAAGTTTGTAACTCGAGGTACCACTGTATATCTATGGTAATAATATGGCTATAGGCCGCAGTGTATGTAGCCGGTAGGTATACACCTGAGATGTAGTCCATTTGGGACTACAGATAAATACTACTTGCCAACAAGAGTTATCAATAAAGGTATGTAATGTTCATTACATTACTATTCATTACTTCCCATTTCCAGGACTCAAGTCCAGTTATATAAAATAACCAGATTATATAAAATAACCGGTTTCCCTGAATCCCTTCACTATAGTTATTCTCTAAAATTTATTTTTTGTTAATATTTTTGGGTGTCTGAAACGGATTAATTGGATTTACATTATTTTTCACGAGAAATATTACTTCGGTTTTCGGCCATTACGGATTTTGGCCAGCCTTCTGGAATGGATTAATTATGAGAACCAGGGGTCTACTGTATATATAGGCTAGCTGACAGGGATGGGACAAGAAAGGTAGTAGAAAAGGAAGTACTACCTCTATTTCTTTTCCTACTATCCCTCTTGAGATTAGTTTTATCTGTCTTTAGCATTTTTTTTTTCTTTTTTTTTTTTAACACGTCAGCTGTTTCTTGATATTATTGTGTTAGTTTTACTGTTTAAAATTAATAATAGCACTGCTTTGACATTACTCTGTGACAAGTGATAAACTTTAGTGATTAGAGGTAAATTTCAGTTTTAAGAACGGTATTAGCTGAACACGACGGTATTAGGCTATACATATATCATGTTTCACTCATTAGTCTTATGTTACATTTGGTAACTTTCAGGTGAGAGCTCAGTAATAAGAGTTAAGAGATATTTTGGAAAACTTTCAAATATACTGTCATATATACATATATTATCATGAATAAGTAAAATGTAATGAACACTTATCAGTGCTCACTAATAACCCACATGGAGACAGAAACACAGGAGATTAATTGATCTGTACATTTTGACCCCCTTCTGGTATCTTCTTAGCAGAACTGAAGAGAATCCCAGAAGGGGGTTGAAATATACAAATCAATTAATCTCTTGTGTTTCTGTCTCCATGTAGGTTATTATTGAGCATATTGTCATAATGATAAAAGCATTTGGTATATGAATGTCTTATCACTAGATCACAAACCACATCATGGTCACAAGGCCTCATTTTCCCCCAAAGAGGATTCTAAATTTGATTCCTTACTGTTGCCCCATAACACCATATACAGTATATGTATAGAATTAATATGTATCAGTCAGAAAATATTATGAACATTTGCAAGTATTCATCATTTGATGCATCATATTCAGTTAGATAATGTCTTAATTAACTGATATATAGAATAAACCAACACAAAATATTATTTGATGTACGTGCTGTACTGAACATATTTTGATAAGTTATGTGTGTTTTTATTACAGTGCTACAGAATTTTGGGTAAAAAAGGAATATCTTTCTTCTTTCTTTCAACACACTGGCCATATCCCCCACCAAGGTGGGGTGGCCCAAAAGGAAAAACGAAAGTTTCTCCTAAAAAAAAAAAAAGGGAATATATAGTCATCTTAATTTTACAGTGGTTAGTTATAGGATTTCAGTGTATCAGTTTCATACTCAAGACAACAGAAATTTTAAAAGATGGCAATTCCACAAGCATTTCAGTTTCAAACTAGCTCCAAAAATTTAATGTGCACTGTATTATAAATCTGATGCTGATTATTCATGCCTTGTGCTATTTTTCATGAAAGTCTCATCGTGGGTTTTATTTTATTAAAAGCAATTGGTAATTGCTTCACGTGTTTTGCTGGTCATGCCTGCAGAATACTTTTGTCAAATATTTCAAGTATTTATTACTAATAGTTATGTAATTGTAGATTACATTTGGGTAAGTGTTTGTTCCAAGCTTCATATTTTGATATTTGATTAAGTGTCACTGTTGAAGCTTTTTAAACCTGATGGTTTTGTAAATGTTATTTTTATATGTATTGATACATGAATAATGTGGCCTTAAAAATGTAATATATTATTTTATTCCTGTTACTGATGTGATATAATTATTTTTACCTTGACAGTTTATCGAAACTGTAGAATCCACGGGAAGATGGCGACGGGTATGCCTTATTGGAGTGCACAAGACCACTAAAATAATTTAAGATTTACACTATCTTCTGACTAACTTTTGTTTTAATAAAAAAATGCATTAACTAACTCAAAAATCACCACATGACACACAGTGATTATAACAGCAGTGAATAATTGAAGTGGGCTCACCGACTTGATCCTTTCAAGGGTTGTGCGTCGATGCTGGGGAAGGACTCTTGATCCATGGAATTGGAGCTACTTTCTCCCTTTTTTGCATAATACCTGATTACCTCCCATTCTCAAGGCATTATAAGACCCCTATTGGTTTAGCGTCTCCTTAATTATAATAATAATCACACATTATGAGGATGGAGGAAACTTGGCTCATGATTACTGCTGTGATTACTGTTGGATGTAAAGGCACGAGGAACCACTTATAATCTATTGTGATGAGCAGTTGGGTTTATTTCCCACTTGCAGTACAAGTTTTATATGAATGCAGAGTAGTTTGCAGATGCCATCAAAGGAAATTATATATTTTAAGTTCATATAGAAAACTATAACTGGTGTCCTCAGTTTCCAGGATTAAGAGGGTTCCATTTATCTAACTTTTTATCCCCAGTCTTGCTTACTGCTAAACTAAAAGGTTGCACTGTTACTTGTTTTACATTAGTAAATCATATAGCACTTTACCAGATATTACAGTACATTATTATACTGTATATAGGTTACATAAAAAACACTAAAAGTTAGTGCTTTTATAATCGTATATATTTTAACATATTGGCCTTTTTTTTTTTTACCTAGGTGGGGGCAACTCAAAAAAAAAGGAAAATGCATTCACCATCACTCATTCTATAGTTGTTTTTCCAGAGGTGCATGGGAATTGCAATTCAAATGATCCTCAATCCACATGAATTTTTCATGAATGCATAACCAAATTCTACCAATATATCTGACAATTCACACCTTATCTAGGTGTTTGAAATAGTGTTAGAAAGTAGGATTGCTAATCATATGGAATCTCAATATTTACTGAACCCAGGACAATATGAGTTTAGAGCAGGAAGCTTCTGCCTTCTACAACTGCTAACTACAGCAACACGGGTTTAGAGGCACAGGAAGACAGCCAGAATGACGGCATAATGTACACAGACTTTGTAATAGCCTTCAGCAAGTATGCTCATGATGTAATAATATACAATATGTGTGCAAAAAGGAACAGGGGAAAATTTGGAAGATGTATTATCAGCTTTCTAACAAACTGAACCCAGAGTGTAATAATCAGCAAAGTAAATCAAATGCTGCCACAGTGAGTTCTCTTTGTTATATGCATATACATATAACTACCACCAGTTTTCTTCCTCATTCTCATAACTGACAGACAAAAAATATCCTTTGTAGATGATACCTGTAAATGTCCAAGCTGATATAAATCAAATCTTTTAGGGTTGCACTCTTTTCCTCACACTCTCACTCATATTTTGTACTGTGTGTACTTGCTAAGGCAATTATCATTGTCTTGCCACATTTATTTTGTCAATGGAAGCAGTTAACTGCCGAAACATGCGATAAAGTTTCTACACGTGTCGGATCATC
This sequence comes from Cherax quadricarinatus, assembly GCF_038502225.1. Lineage (NCBI taxonomy): Eukaryota > Metazoa > Arthropoda > Malacostraca > Decapoda > Parastacidae > Cherax > Cherax quadricarinatus. The sequence continues at coordinate 19,581,468 of NC_091344.1, forward strand.
CAAGTTGTGATGGCTGTGGGGGCCTGTGAGCTGCCACCAATGGCCTGGTTGACCATGTAGTCAACAGGGAAGCCTGGCCACAGGTTGGGCTGTGGAAATAGAAAAGTTCTCAGTACTGGTCACATGTAAATCATACAGGACAAACCCTTAAGGAAACAGAGCTCCCAAAGCAATAATAATTGATAATGATTTTGGATTTAATAATTCTTAAGTGCCTCTTCTTTCGAGGAAACCACAAGTGTTAACACATCAACCAATGATTGCAATAACTAACTTAAAACTAAATACTGAAGTTTATATTCAAGATTGACAGTATGATTTTTCAGATCATAAACTCTAGAAATGTGCTTTCAGCTAAGATTTAAAGCTCAACAGATTCCTGACTCTTTAACAGACACTGGTAATCTATCATAAAGTCTGGGAGCTACATAAGAAAAGCTTCTTTCTGCCAATGATTTCTCCCCAGCAGCACGAGGCTCTTTCAGTCTAAAACGGTCTTCAGCAATTTGAAGAAACATTCCCTTGCTCGATGCAAAAGGTACAAGCATATCAGAAGATACTTGGATTTTTTAAAGTTAATAGCTTTAAATATTAATAAGCAGTTTTTGTCTTGTTAGGAAGCCATTGCAGTTGATATGAGTAGGGACTAGTGGGAACTCCAGGCAGGAGTGAAAGTACCAATTTACCTGAACAATTTAGCACAGACTGAAGTCTTTTAGGCAAGTAATTAGACAAACAAACGATGTAAAAAAAAAATTGAGAGGAAACAAACACATGAATAAGGACCAAAATACTCTTGTGTATAAAGATAGTTTCTGTGTAGAAATTATTAATATGAAAATTAAAAGTTGATTTGCCCAACCCAAAGAAAGTACTAATTGTATAGATACAGGAGGGCCCTGGCAATAAGCAAAAATTGTCAGAAAGTGAATAACAGTAGGAAAGCACCAAACTTAATGAATAATTCTCAGTTGAAAACCACTGAAAACATGGAACACTGAAAAGAGAGTGCCAAATATGTGGGGCCCTCCTGCAACCTCATTTACTGATTTCATCTGTAGACTGTGTGAATAGTGAAGTTTCTGTTGTATTTGAAATGTTAATCTTATAGTCATTTGATTTTATGTACAGTATTGGTAGTGTTTAAGCAATGTTGCAAAATACTTAAATGTTTAATTAAGTCAGTCATCTGTAGAGCGCTGGACTGTGAATTTATAGACTGCGATTTGAGCCCCTAGTGAATCCTTCTGTTTATTCATTGACAGTTGTTTATTACAACTTAATCGAGTTCATATCTTGTTAAATTTTGATGAGATTTATTTCCAGTGGTTTTGCATAATGTGTCTGATTGTTGTGTAATAATTTTTTTAGATTTTATTTTTATACTTAGTGCTGTTAGTGAGGTCCTCCTTTTTTTTCCCCCTGCAAAATAAAAATTATAATTTGGATATTAGGTAGATGGCGAGAATATTTTGAGGAACTTTTAAATGTTGAGGAAGAAAGGGAGGTGGTAATTTCATGCACTGGCCAGGGAGGTATACCATCTTTTAGGAGTGAAGAAGAGCAGAATGTAAGTGTGGTGGAGGTACGTGAGGCATTACATAGAATGAAAGGGGGTAAAGCAGCTGGAACTGATGGGATCATGACAGAAATGTTAAAAGCAGGGGGGGATATAGTGTTGGAGTGGTTGGTACTTTTGTTTAGTAAATGTATGAAAGAGGGGAAGGTACCTAGGGATTGGCGGAGAGCATGTATAGTCCCTTTATATAAAGGGAAAGGGGACAAAAGAGATTGTAAAAATTATAGAGGAATAAGTTTACTGAGTATACCAGGAAAAGTATACGGTAGGGTTATAATTGAAAGAATTAGAGGTAAGACAGAATGTAGAATTACGGATGAGCAAGGAGGCTTCAGAGTGGGTAGGGGATGTGTAGATCAAGTGTTTACATTGAAGCATATATGTGAACAGTATTTAGATAAAGGTAGGGAAGTTTTTATTGCATTTATGGATTTAGAAAAGGCATATGATAGAGTGGATAGAGGAGCAATGTGGCAGATGTTGCAAGTTTATGGAATAGGTGGTAAGTTACTAAATGCTGTAAAGAGCTTTTATGAGGATAGTGAGGCTCAGGTTAGGGTGTGTAGAAGAGAGGGAGAATACTTCCCGGTAAAAGTAGGTCTTAGACAGGGATGTGTAATGTCACCATGGTTGTTTAATATATTTATAGATGGGGTTGTAAAAGAAGTAAATGCTAGGGTGTTCGGGAGAAGGGTAGGATTAAATTATGGGGAATCAAATTCAAAATGGGAATTGACACAGTTACTTTTTGCTGATGATACTGTGCTTATGGGAGATTCTAAAGAAAAATTGCAAAGGTTAGTGGATGAGTTTGAGAATGTGTGTAAAGGTAGAAAGTTGAAAGTGAACATAGAAAAGAGTAAGGTGATGAGGGTATCAAATGATTTAGATAAAGAAAAATTGGATATCAAATTGGGGAGGAGGAGTATGGAAGAAGTGAATGTTTTCAGATACTTGGGAGTTGACGTGTCGGCAGATGGATTTATGAAGGATGAGGTTAATCATAGAATTGATGAGGGAAAAAAGGTGAGTGGTGCGTTGAGGTATATGTGGAGTCAAAAAACATTATCTATGGAGGCAAAGAAGGGAATGTATGAAAGTATGGTAGTACCAACACTCTTATATGGATGTGAAGCTTGGGTGGTAAATGCAGCAGCGAGGAGACGGTTGGAGGCAGTGGAGATGTCCTGTCTAAGGGCAGTGTGTGGTGTAAATATTATGCAGAAAATTCGGAGTGTGGAAATTAGGAGAAGGTGTGGAGTTAATAAAAGCATTAGTCAGAGGGCAGAAGAGGGGTTGTTGAGGTGGTTTGGTCATTTAGAGAGAATGGATCAAAGTAGAATGACATGGAAAGCATATAAATCTATAGGGGAAGGAAAGAGGGGTAGGGGTCGTCCTCGAAAGGGTTGGAAAGAGGGGGTAAAGGAGGTTTTGTGGGCGAGGGGCTTGGACTTCCAGCAAGCGTGCATGAGCGTGTTAGATAGGAGTGAATGGAGACGAATGATACTTGGGACCTGACGATCTGTTGGAGTGTGAGCAGGGTAATATTTAGTGAAGGGATTCAGGGAAACCGGTTATTTTCATATAGTCGGACTTGAGTCCTGGAAATGGGAAGTACAATGCCTGCACTTTAAAGGAGTGGTTTGGGATATTGGCAGTTTGGAGGGATATGTTGTGTATCTTTATACGTACGTGTATATGCTTCTAAAGTGTTGTATTCTGGGCACCTCTGCAAAAGCAGTGATAATGTGTGAGTGTGGTGAAAGTGTTGAATGATGATGAAAGTATTTTCTTTTTGGGGATTTTCTTTCTTTTTTGGGTCACCCTGCCTCGGTGGGAGACGACCGACTTGTTAAAAAAAAAAAAAAAAAAAAAAAAATGGATATAGAAAATGTTAGTAAAGCAGTGGAATTTGTACTGCCTTAAGTATAATACTGCACTGTTGTTAATAAAATTATTTGTTTTCACAGGATAAGAATATATATTCATAGTACAGTGGAACCTTGGCTTACGAATGCCCCACCATACGAACTTTTCAGGATATGAACCCTCGTTCGGTCGATTTTTTGCTTCTGGATACGAACAAGATTTCAGGATATGTCCTTTCCCCTCAAGGGAGGTTCCTTGGTGAAGGACCCTTGATCTAGGGAATTTGATCTGTGCTCCGGTTCCCTAAAATAATAATTATTATTATAGTAATATGTACGTAAGAATAATAATAATAATAATAGTATGTATAATACAGTGGACCCCCGGTATATGATATTCCGTTCCTGAGAGCTCATCGTATGCCAAAATTATCGGAAGGCGAATTAATTTTCCCCATAAGAAATAATGGAAATCAAATTAATCCATGCAAGACACCCAAAAGTACTATGAAAAAAAAAAGTTTTACCACATGAAATATTAAGTTTAATGCACACAAACTGAAGGAGACATGCACAGTTAGTAGTACTCTACTAACAATAGAATACATGACACTTACCTTAAATGAAGATCTGGTGATGATTGATGGGATGGGAGGAGGGGAGAGTGTCAAAGTTGTTAATGTTTAGAAGGGGAATCCCCTTCCATTAGGACTTGAGGTAGCAAGTCCTTTTCCGGGGTTACTTCCCTTCTTTTAATGCCACTAGGACCAGCTTGAGAGTCACTAGACCTCTGTCGCACAAAAAATCTATTCATAGAGCTCTGTACCTCCCGTTCCTTTAAGATTTGTCTAAAATGGGCCACAACATTGTCATTGTAATAGTCACCTGCGCACGGGGCAGTTCAGGCCTCACGTGGATGCGTCCCAGACGAATCGTGTGTGGCGAGGCAAAATTTTTGCGTTAAAATGTATCATATACCGGATATAACGTATACCGATGCCATCGTGTGCTGGGGTCCACTGTATAATATTATTGTTATAATTATTATTATTATTAGTAGTACGTACGTGGTGAGGGGCTCTTGATCTAGGGAATTGGATCTGTGCTCCAGTTCCCTAAATTAATAATAATAGGTCATTTTTAGACATTTTTCGTATTTTTTTTTTTTTCATATTTTTGTGCCAAATGCTTCAAAATACTAATTGGTAACTCTCTAGGTGGCTGTAGGTACAACTGCTAGACCACATCTCAGTGCCGACCGAGGGTCAAAAGGAAGAGGTGTGCTGCTCTGAGTGGCCGCAGCAGACCCTTGGGACGCGTAATTTTGTTTTATATTGTACAAATTCTTATACAGTGCCTCCCCCAAAGAGACGGTATTCACGTACGATCAGCAAGAAGCTCAGGAAGCCATTAGAAACTATGAAAAAAGCTAGAGAAATGAAGAAGGCAGCAGCCAAGAATGAGGAACCTCACCACCACCATCATGTCTTCACCTATACATATATATATACATCTGCTTTGACCACACCTGTGGTTACATGTGTGACAACCTCACCACTAATCATAGATAAACACAAGCTAGTTGTGGGGTTATGGACTAGGAAGATGCTAGAGTGGGAGAGTAAATGGCGGATGCCGCCGGCATCACCATCACTTGCCATATTATGGCCAATTTTACTCATTCTAGAGTATATATCATATTTCTATGTTATTAATATTGTTTATTAAGTCATATTAGATGAATTTTGATAGATAAATAAGCCATAGAGTTGATATTAGCGTTATTTTGTCATGTCTCCTGAGAGGCTGGAACCGATTACAGTAATTGCATTTCAGTTAATTTAAATAAGACTCGCAAAATCGTAATGACACGATCGCAAACAAACCATACCATGGGCGAGGTTAGAACCCGCAATCAGAGTCTCAAAATTCCAGACATCCTAACGCGATGGTCTGGAGTTTTGAGACACACTGATCGCGGGTTCTAACCCTGTCCGTGGTATGGTTTAATTTAAATGAGGAAAATTGACTCAGCATACGAACAAATCAGGATATGAACAAGGTCATGGAACGGATTAAGTTCATAAGCCGAGGTTCCACTGTATATTATGACTTGTTTACAGCTGTATAAATACAATAAACATGTACAGGTGGGTCCCTAACTTGCAGATGCCTGAGTTCCGAAGATTTGCACTTATGATTGAGGCTATAAGAAATAATATTTAAAAAATATATAATTGTTTTTATAACAGTACATGTATATGACACAAAACCATCCTTTGTACTGTGAAAAAAAAATATACACACAACTCAAGACATTTACTAAGGGAAATATTTCAGTGTGAGTGGCTTCATCTGTCCTATTGAGGAAGCCACTCAAAACATTCCCTTCAGTAAATGTCCTGAAGTGTGTGTGTCTTTTTCCACATCTTGTTGGTACCAGCACACCATCCATTCTTATTATTGCTGTCTGTAAAAAAATAGATTCAATTACAGACAACTTGCTTGTAAGTTGGGGTACATGGAATGCAAACTATTCATTAGTTGGGGACCTCAAGAATGTGTGAAAAATTCCATTAGCAAATGCTATGTACAATACTATACGTACTAGATTGTATACTTGAAGGATTAGAAGGTTTTTACCTTAGTTATTTTAGCAGCTGCTGTTTAATTTATTATTTGTTAGCATGCTTATAGTATTCCTGGTTCCACAGGGTATTGGTGTGATTAGTTTGGTTTTTATAGCTCTTAATTTATTTTTCCCTTAGTACTAGATTTAGTTTTTATAAGAAGTTAATGGATTTAGTTGTATAAATCCTAGCATGTACATAATTTTCCAGGTAAACCCTTGAGTGTATGCTTGCATGGATTTATTTTAGTTTTGTTAACCATTTGTTTCAGTTTTCTCGATCCCGCACGCCAAGCCTTAATGGATCCTTCCGCTCCTATAGTCCCTATAACAGCCTGAACCGCAAGGTGCGTTATGAGTTTTCAGTCTTGGTTGTTTTTCTTATTTTCTCTTAAGGATATTTTATATTTTGTTGTAATTACCATAGCATCTTTACTAGTATCCATCATTTTACAGACTTAAACTTTTGAACAACAAAGTGATATCTTGGAAATTTTTGGGTACATTGAAAGCATTAGAGAAACATTGCCTTGTTTACTGTATTCCTTGATATTGACAGTAATGTGTACAACATTATGATTTTTAATCTTAATGAATTTGTTGTAAAATGTTTGCCCTGTTCACCAGTAAATGTGTCATTAAAGTTTGGTAACAGGACTGTAAACATAATTTGCAATACAGTATTTACGGTATAAAGTATAGTAAAGAATGGCTTTTAGAAGCTTCTTAGAGCTATTTGTGCAATAATAGTTTATAGTTCTTGTGTACCATAGTAACTTCAATGTTGCAACTAAGTCTCCATGCATTCTTAAACAATTTAGCAAGATTTTTTTTTTATAGAAAATAACTGTTATGAACACCCATGAAATGAATTGCAGAAATCATACAACTGGAAATAAATAAGTCTAAAAAAGCACATTTTGTTGACAGTGCAGGTGTCTGTTTGCACATCACTGATTGTACTGTATTGAAAGATATGAGAACAAGATTTTTTCTGCACAAATTAATACAGTACAAAATATCAAAATGTGTTAAAAAAATTATCATTGATTGCCAGAAAATATTGTACCAGATATATGTTAGGGAACTTTTCTTTCTTTCAACAAACTGGCCATATCCCACCGAAGCAGGGTGGCCCAAAAAGAAAAACAAGTTTCTCTTTTTAACTTTAGTAAAGTATACAAGAGAAGGGGTTACTAGCCCCTTGCTATATATTAGGGATATATATACATAAATATGTTAGGGAAAGTTGCAGACATCACAGAAATGAAATATTTATACTGTGACTAAAGATACCTTATTGTTGGGACTTATTTTTTATGCTCTCCCATTTAAAGAGCATCACTTGAGTGTACATCGGTGGGCTTGCTTCAGGCTTGGGATATTTATGTATTGGTGTGAGATAATAATGCTTTTGGTGAGGTACATCTATTATGGATGCTTTGAGAAAACTTTTCACTCCCAGGACTGAAACGTTTTCGAATAAATATGTCCTAGCATTTTCTAGCTAATTTGTCGAGCTCAGTTACCAAGGCTTATATAATACCTCTACAACAGAGCAGCCTTTTTTCTTGCATAATATTTGGCACATATACTTACTAGAGGTCATAATGCTGTTGTACATAGTAATAGAAATTGGTTTCTGCTTAACCATCACCATCTGTGTTTTTTTCATAATTATGTCTTAAGAGCACATCAGGTGCTGCAAGATCCTTTGCTTCACTGTTATAACTTGGAGACATTATTTCCTCAGTGGCAGTTTTGGCAATTTTGTTTATTCTGTCAAGAAAAAAGTAATTTACTGCCACTTTCTCATAATTTTCAACCAAATTGCCTCAAACTTACACACTTGATTTTAACTTGTATTGATTTATGGTATTCCTTTTGTGTTAATTTTAGGATTCCGACATTTTTTTATATGTATTTTTGTACATTTAATATTACTTTGTAGCCCTTGACAATAGCACTGAGAGCCGATTACATATGCTTGTGGATGATTCATAAGAACATAAGAACATAAGAACGAAGGAACACTGCAGAAGGCCTACTGGCCCATGCGAGGCAGGTCCAAGTCTCCTACCGGCTTAAGCCAATGCACCCAACCTAGTCAGGTCAGGTCACATTGACTTAAGGGAGGAACACGGCAACCGACCTGGTAGCACAAGCTATCAGGTCTAACTCACACCCACCCACATCCACTCATGTATTTATCCAACCTATTTTTAAAGCTACACAACGTTCTGGCCTCTATAACGGTACTTGGGAGTTTGTTCCACTCATCCACAACTCTATTACCAAACCAGTACTTTCCTATATCCTTCCTGAATCTGAATTTTTCCAACTTAAAACCATTGCTGCGAGTCCTGTCTAGGCTAGATATTTTCAGCACACTATTTACATCCCCTTTATTTATTCCTGTCTTCCATTTATACACCTCAATCATATCCCCCCTAATTCTACGTCTTTCTAGAGAGTGCAGATTCAGGGCCCTTAGTCTATCCTCATAGGGAAGGTTTCTGATACATGGGATCAACTTTGTCATCCTCCTTTGTACATTTTCCAGAGAATTTATATCCATTCTGTAATAAGGTGACCAAAACTGTGCAGCATAATCTAAATGAGGCCTAACCAAGGATGTATAGAGTTGAAGAACAACCTGAGGACTCCTATTATTTATGCTTCTTGATATGAAGCCAAGGATTCTATTAGCTTTATTGCGAACACTTATGCACTGTTGTCTTGGTTTCAGATTACTGCTAACCAGAACTCCTAAATCTTTTTCGCAATCCGTAATATTAAGATCTACATTATTTAGTTTATATGTGGCATGGTTATTGTCCTGTCCAACATTTAGAACTTTGCATTTGTCTATATTAAACTGCATCTGCCACTTCTCCGACCACTGCATCAGTCTATTCAAATCTTCCTGGAGTGCTCGAATGTCCTCGTCAGAATGAATTCGACGGCCTATTTTGGTGTCATCGGCAAACTTGCCGATGTCGCTCTTTATGCCCTCATCTATGTCGTTTATGTAGATTGTGAACAGCAGGGGGCCCAACACTGACCCCTGTGATCATTGCCTCCATCAGTGTTGCTATCTCTCAAGTCGTCAAGCAGTCATACTGGTGTTGTGGTTGGATCCTTTATTTTAGCTTATGAGACCAAAGGCTTCAAAGAAAGGACCATTTAAAAAATATATATTTGTTATTAACAAGAACATGTTACATAACAAATCTGTTCAAATAGTTAATATGGTTTCTTGTTAAAGGTAGTATATAATATACAAACATGTGGCATCACTTATGCTGGGCAAAAATTTGACTATGTAAAGGTCACAGTAATATACAGTTCCTGTATATTATTGTGGCCTAAGAAAAGACACACACGTTTAACCCCCACTAAGTGCAAAGTCATGAAGCTTGGGGAAGGACAAAGAAGACTTTGGGATCAGAAGCTTCAAACTTCACGCAAGGAAAAGGATCTTGGGATGAGTATCATACCAAGCACATCTGAGATGCATATCAACCAGACAACTACTGCCACATATGGGCATCTGGCAAACCTAAGAATAGCGTAAGAAGTCATTCACTACACTGTAGATCGTGTACATCAGACACACATTGAGTATGCAGCACCAGTATGGAACCCACACCTGGTCAAGCACATCAAGAAATTAGAGAAAGAGCAAAGTTTGCAACAAGACTAATCCAAGAACTAAGGGGTATGTCCTATGAGAAGAGGTTAAAGGAACTCCACCTGATGACACTGGAGGACAGGAGGGAAAAGAGGTGTTTTAATGTCTCCTACGCTGAGTCTGGCCTTGCGATTACTTGCTGGGTAGCGTAGAGGTAGGAGGAATACTACCAATTGACTAGCTTTGGATTTATTAGATAAACAAAGGGTTCACAGCAGGCAGAGTGAGGTAGGCCAAAAGCCAGTCCAGGAGGGCAGCTGTTGACCCTAGGTGGAGAGTACACCAAATGAGAATGAGGTGGTATGGCATCACCCTGAGCTAGGCAGGCCTATACTGCTAGGTGTCGGCAGCATAGTTCCCACGAAAGATGAACTCAGCTGGCAGGCAACATAGGCTGTCTACATTTGCTCGGTTACGCCCTCGTGTCGTCTCAACACAACATTACAGGTGGGCAGAAAGGAGAAAAAACTAAAGGAATTAATCCCAGCAGGACAGGCTTTGACTCACCCAAAAATCAAAATTGACATAATTCTAGCAGGCCTCAGAAACTCCTCCATATATCTAGTGGAAGAGAAAATGGTCTGCTCCAACAGCATAGTGGAGGATGGAGGTAGGAGATGCCAGCACTGGAACTTCTTGTGTACAGGTTGTTCACAGGGGTAGGACATCAGGCTTGACTGCACATCCAGGGACACTGTACTATCCTCACATCTGTAAACAATGACTGACAGTAGCATTTCCTAGGGTGTGACATGTGACATGAGAGGGCAGCACTGCCCTGACTTTAATACAGACCTTAAAATACATGCTGCATGCAGCATACTTGCAGTGACATTATCCCCAAGGAGACTTATTATAATAATACTACGGATACCCTGGTCACAGACCAGGCCGCGGGGGCGTTGACCCCTGGAACTCTCTCCAGGTAAACTCCAGGTATACATGGTGTTGTCCACCCTGACTCTGCTGTTTGGACAAACTATACAGTGTATGCACGTTAATGCCCATTTAAGCGAGAAGACAGTTAGTGTAGTCAGGACAGGAGTCAAACAAGTTGACAGGTACGTCAATGTCACAGAAATGTACTGCTGTCCTGGGTCTCAGACCATAGGTATGTAGCCTTACAGGTCTGTCATTGGTCGTAGTAGTAGCAAGAAGAGAAGTAGACAGGTTGTCACTAGTAATAGTCTGGTTGTGGCTTTGCAACGCACGTTCCTCCAGCACAACCTCGGCTTGCATGTTGTCAGTGTACTTCATGTGGTCAAGGTGAGCTTCCTCGGTCGTTCCTATGGCAGTCTCCCTCACCTCGAACCTGTTGCCACGGAGCTGTCGGAGAACACGGTAAGGACCAACGAATTTGGGAACCAGCTTATGCATACCTGGGGTGTGCGTAGGATTTTGCAACCTGGTTCAACTTTACTCTCCAACACGCTGGGATGAGTCGCCGGGAGAAGCTGCTGACGGCTTGGGGAGTTAACTCAGTCTGGCTTAGGGTTAAGCCAACTGGGTTCCACATGGACAAGCTGGGGATCATGAAAATACAGGTAGCTCAGCAACACGTGCAGAATGCAGGCGGGACACAGGAACGAAGAGAGGAGAGAGGAGGCGGCTGGTGTGAGCTGGCATCTCCTAGGGTAGACCGGCTCCTACGTAGACCTTAAGCAGGATGCGTGTTTGGGCCCAGACACACCAAGGCAACCTCACCTTGACTTCTGTAGCTTGAAACGGGCATAAGGATGCTGTAGGAGGCAAAAGAAGGCCTCAGGGAAGTGCTGAGATGCTGCAAGACAGGAAATGAAGTGTACATGTGACTGCTGGGCCCAGGAATGACGCCGTGACGACATCGTACAAATTTTGTGGGAAAATCGAGGACGAGGTTTTTTGTCCCTGTCGCCGACAAGATGCTGTGAGCAGCTGGAAATGCTGTAAGCAGGCGGGGCGGGTGCCTTGGATGTGGCTGGATGACCGGCTCTGTTCCCTTCCATCCAGGAAGACAAGGCCCACTTTGCCGCTGAAAAAAACATTGCCACCACTGATTTAATGTCTCCTGCACAGAGTCTAGCCTTGTGATTACTTGCTGGGTAGTGTAGAGGTAGGAGGAATACGTACTACTGATTGACTAGCTTTGGATTTATTAGATAAACAATGGGGATTCACAGCGGACAGAATGAGGTAGGCCGAAACCCAGTCCGGGAGGTTAGCTGTTGACCCTAGGTGGAGAGTACGCCAAGTGAGAGCGAGGTGGTATGGCGTCACCCAGAGCTAGGCAGGTCTATACTGCTAGGTGTCAGCAGCGTAGTTCCCACAAAAGATGAACTCAGCTGGTAAGCAACATAGGCTGTCTTCAGAGGAACATGATAATGATGCATAAAATATTGAGAGGAATCGACAAAGTGGACAGGGCCAGAATGTTCCAGAGATGGAATGCAGGAGCAAGGACACTACTGAAAGTTGAAAACTCAGATAAGTCATATGAATTTTAGGAAGTATTTCTTCAGCCTTAGAGTTGTCAGGAAATGGAACAATCTGGAGAGTGAAGTAGTAAAGGCAGGAACCATACATAGTTTAAGATGCACAATAAGGCTCTTGGAGCAGGAAGAGAGTGAACCTAGTAGCAGCCAGCAAAGAGGCAGGGCCAGGAGCTGTGACTCAACCCCTTCAACCACATATAGGTGAATGCATATAGTTCATGCACATACACATACAAGCACACACAAAAAAACAGTCCCCCTCCCTCTCCCCCCTTTCTTTATTAATGTTTCTCTATTATATTTGACCCATGGAAAAATTATACTGGTAAGATGTTTGATTCATGTAAGTAAAGGACTTACTCCGTGTGCTATGCTACACTTTTTCATTTCCTTCACTCAGAAAAAAAATCCCAGAAACAAGCTGACTACTGCAATGTGTTCATTCCATGCAGTATTCTCACACAGCTAACTTGTCTTTATTAGAATTAAGCTCCAGCTCTTCTCTCCCATCTCTTAATCATTAATCAACTAGTTTGATGTTTTTTAATATTTTTTTTTGTTTTTGCAGGGCTTGTGAAGACTTATCAGCTGTGTTATTAATTCTTCTTTTTGTTGAAGATTTATGTGTGTAGATAGTTTATTCAGTCTTGGATAATGCTGTTGAAATTTGACTAATGTAAAACTATATTAAAACAAAAAGGCATTTACAACATGCTAAGTAATGTTCTTCAGTATTTTACAACATGATTAATTTTATAATGTAAGAATTAATACAAAAAAAGAATAACATTATACAAAGTGTGATACTAAAATAAAATTAATTACAGTATTGTGAATTTTTATTGTATGAACACTTGGATTGCAAAACAGTGAAGGCATTGTCTTTGCAAGCTGGCCTCTTATAATTCAGACTCTCGAAGGGTATCATGTAAACAGGGTAGACAAGGTAGGCTTTTTACCAGGGAAGCTCTGAGGATAAGGGAGAATGGTTGAAAATATTATTCCAAAATGAGCCACCAGGATATCGAGAAGCCCTTCTTCAACGTGAGTTGTCAAGAAGCGAGGTGATGTGAGCAGTGTCACATGATGAATGCTGACTCCAGATAGAGGTTCAAAATCAATACGAGTTCAGTTTACTGTCATATTTGAAATGACCCATTTTTAAAATTTAAGGGCACAAGAATGGAGGAATGCTGCAGCAAGCCTACCAGCCTATTTTAGGCAGGTCCTTCTCAAATCCAAACCCACTGACAAAAAATATTTGCCCAACCATCAGTAGATAAAAAATTGAGTAACTAGATTAAGAGCTGGAGCTCACCTTCATCCTCTGCAAATTCAAATAACTTGTAGGCAATTGCATATCTTTCAATGGGAGATGGCCAATGTTAAAAAACATCTTTCTAATGCTTTGTGTTAGGCAGTATTTCCTTTGGCAGTGTGCATTTCACTTTTAAGGGCTTGATGCATCAGAAATTTGTTTTGTAGGGTCAGGCAGTCAATTAGAAGTATCTTTCGGTGCTTTATGGCACTGCAAAACAATTTTGGTTGACACTTTGTGAAACAAATATATGTTGCCACTCTAACCCTTCATCATGAAATGTACAGCATGTCATAGGTATGGTTACATACTCCCACCTACATCACTGTATGTACTGGAAAAGTTGTTTTGACAGCCTTTGAGGGACTGATTCATTAGATACCCAGCAAGCATTCAAATGCAACATTTCACATTTGCAACCCTTAATGTTTGTTCAGTGAAGATAGTCTCTGAACAGTCTCTGATCACAGCTCATAAGTGTTAAATTTTTATTTTAGTCCTTTGTTAAATATTAATAAAATTATATAAGAGCCTTCAGGAACTTGTATATTTTTGAAAATTTGTTTTTGTTTCAGTAGGATAACTATATAAATAATTAAAAAAAATGTTCCTTGTGTGCAGTGCATTATTTACATTTGATTCATTTTTATGTTATTTGTTTATTACTCAAATTGGCCTATTTTCTGGATACTGGATTTTTCTCTCACTAGAGAAAGCTAAGTAAATCTATTCACTTCAGTTCTCAGGTCCATATCGCACATGCTCACCTGGATTGATCCTGCGTGAGTACAAGTCCTCTCAAAGCCCTATTGACATCACACGCATCTATACATACTCTTATCTTGCTGCTGAGCCTTCACAAGGGTACCTCAAACGCCCGTTGGACCCTTACGACCGTCCTCCCCCCAAGTCACCGCACTTCCACCGTCCGCCAAGTAAGTATATATAATTCTCTAGTAAGAACCTAGACTGTTGTTTATTATTATAAAACAATGTACTGTACTGTGTTAGCCAAATTGGAGATTCAGATCAGTTGAGTGTATAATATATAACAAGAAGACATGAAGGTAGTGGTGAAGCTGGGAAAAGAGGAGGAAAATTATTATATGAAAAATGTAAGAGTGATGTTGACAGAAGAGATGAGGTGAGGTATTAGATTGAAAAGAAGTTACAGTACAAGAAATACTACTGTAGGAAAGTAGAAAATTATTACACAGTGCAGTATTAGAATTTATCTACCTTTTCTGTGATCATTAAAGTAAATAATGACAGTATATTCTTTGACACAACTGTGTTCTTACATATTCCATCTTACTATAATATAATATGTATTATTATATTCATAAGAAAGTGCTAAATTTGAATGAGTCATAGAGCACTCTTTACTGTAATAGTGTCTGGCTAATTAGTCTAATCAGTACTCTGAAACCTAGATCAGAATTTAACTACCACATTTGTACTTGAATTTACAGTGGATAGTCGAAAACTATCACTGCCCAAGACGTCTAGCAGATTAGGTATGCGAGTTTTGGTGGATCAAATGCAAGCAGAGACTCCAAGACCTAAATCTCCTCATATGAACAATGAGGAGCCCATAATACTATCACATTATCCTGGAGGACGGAAGCCAAGTTCTGGAGACGTCTCACGAATTGAGAGAGATGACTTCCCTGCCCCACCCTATCCTTACACTGATCCTGGTAAGAATATAAATATTTGTAAGTAACAATAAAGAAAATTTTGTTAGCTCTAATTAATATTATTTTTCAGGAAATTTTTTGTATTCAAATTGTCAAAAAATATTTAACCCTTAAAGTATCCAAACGTAGATCTACGTTCGGACACTTAGCGCTCCGAACGTAGATCTACGTTCGATTTTACATTCTTATGTAAAAAAAAACGTAGATCTACATTCGGAGCGCTACGCTCGCAAATGTAGATCTATGTTTGGACAGTTTAAGGGTTAATAAGGATGGTCTTTCTCATGATAATAATATTAAACAATATGGCAGAGACTAGCTTTACCAACATCATTAGCTCACTGTTTATGCCTGTTAGTGGCCTCTAAAAAGCCATAGCCATCAATATGTAGTTTCTATGACCACATTAAATTAAGGTGTTTGGCTTTCTTTATTGATCAGCAAATTTGGATCATTGCTAGTATGCAATACTTGCAGTGCTTAGTACACACACTCTGTGTACACTTTCTCAGAATACTACTTTTTTTGTTTAACTGGAATCCTCATCTTGGCAATCCACCACACGCTTAAGAATTAGCTGTGGCTTTATTCAGCCAAGATTTTTTTTTTCTTCATTTTTCTGCTTGTAAGCATGTAATTTTGTTAGGGTTATCAGCATGATTATGACCCAGGTAAGAAAAAAAAGCTTTATTTATAAAATTACTTTGCTTTTTGATATGTAGTAGTTTACCTGCCTGGCAATAATTTTCATTAATCGAGCCTTCAGCTTGGCTGTGAACATTTTATAAAACTCTTCGTCATATCCAAAAATTGAGCTTACTTGCACTGCCTATGCCATACCTTAAATTTGTTATATGCATCAGGATTGGTTACTCCTCACTGTTCAATAATTGCAGCTGAATATATAATATCTTAACAAGATGCTGCTGCATTTTCATCTTTATTTTTCTTTACAGTAAGTTTCCTGTAGCCAAGGAAACAAATGAAAGCTTAATAGGGCAGATACGATAGTGCTTTGTAGCAGCAGGGGCCATTGAAATATGGATTAGGTGTAGAGTTATGTTGTTTTGGAAAAGTTTATTGCTGATGCATATCATTGGAATAACTCCTTATCGAGAGTCCTGCTTCTCAAGATGAATGCTTTTCTGTGAAGAAATACCTCTTAAATTAATTACTTCCCTTAAATCCTTGACATTTATGAGTACACAGTACTAAATTTCTCACCTTTTTTTCAAATACTGTACTGAAATGGGTATCTAGCTGGAAGTATTTTTTTCCACAATCTGCTGGCTTTGGTCCTGTCAGTCATGTCTAAAAATATATTAGCCTACTAAAAACATATTAGTATAGGTGTAGTCCTATACTATGCAAAAGAAGGGACACGTCTACCCACCACCTGTAGTTTCTTCTTTGCCAACTATCAGTCAGGAATTAACAATAGTGCAAGAATTAACAAGGTTAAAATTTTATTAGGCTTCTATGAGCCCCAGCCATAGCTCAACCTTTGAGTTATGATAAATATGTTTTATCTGTGGTAGCTCTCAGGCATAGTTAAGCAAAGCAGTGGCAGTTTCACTGATCTCTCCACTTCTCTGTAGATAAAATTTGAAATGTCCCAGGTTCAGTCTGCTTATATTTTAACACAAAATTACAGTGGTACCTCGAGTTACGAACTTAAATCGTTCCAGAAGGCTGTTCGAGTGCCGATACCAAACGAATTTGTTCCCATAAGGAATAATGTAAATTAGATTAGTCCGTTTCAGATCCCCAAAAATACACTTACAAAAGCACTTACAAAAATACACTTACATAACTGTTCAAGTTGGGAGCTGTTTGAAACTCGAGGTACACTGTATTTCATTGTACAAAGTGTTATATTTTTATTGCATGATGGAGCTGTTATAAGGTAGTACACGGTGACATTTTTGTTTTTGTTTTTGTTTTTGTTTTTAAACAAGTTGTGGAATGTAGAGCATCATTTTGAGTCATGTGTTTGTATTCTTTACCCTTGCAACTCAGCATAACTGGTCTCTGTGCTTAAGCCATCAACAGTTTTTCCCTGGTAATTGCTCATCAGTACTTTATCCTTTATGATTTTCAATTTGGTAATGCTATTTGATTGGTATCCAAAGTAATTAGTTTCCTCTGCTCACATATCCTATCCTTGTGGTATCAGTAAAAAACACTGGAGCTGTTGTTTTATAAAATTATACCATGTACCAATTATTGCATAACCTTTCCAAGCTTTTTTATTTGCTAATTTCTCGTGTATTGTAAATTGATTGCTTGAAATAATGAGAGAATGCTAATACTACAACACCTAAATTTACAATGAATAAAATGATAAATTAATAATTAAGTTTTCATAAATTTTTGGTAAATGATCATATGTGGAATATAGAAAAAAATCATTATCAAAACTCAGGGGCACAAGTTATGCCTTGGTATATCAGACTGGACAACACAGCTAATTTATTGTGCTTTAAAAACATTGAATGTGCTGAAGACAAGAGTGCTTGCATATATGATGTACAGTTGTCACAGTTACAGTGCAAGTTTCCATTTATCATTTTGCTGGTACATTATAATTTCATTGATGTAAATGATGATAGAGGGAGCAAGGAGCTTGTGATGACTTTCTCTTAATGGTTAGCATGTTGTCTGAAATGACAGTATAAATTAAGACACTATGGTCTTTGCTAATTTATGTAGGTATATCATTTTAAATTAAAATTAATGTGTTTGATATATGAGCCAATGTGATTAAGCATTTTGTATTACACTTGACATATGAATGCTGCATAGTCTAAAAATTATCTACTGATGGTTTTGAGTACATATGTAAGTTAAAAAAGTTGTGTATCATAGATTGTAGTGGGGCATTTAGATATACTTCATGCTTTTTATTTCTTATCCTGTAGGCCATATATAGTTCTTCATTATTTTATTCATATTTAAATTAATGTCTTAATGAATACTTTTTGGTTTATCTTTCAACTGTTATTTCCAGCAAAGCTTTAGACTGCCAGTATGTGCATACCCTAGCTTGGGATTTTTATTTAAATTATTATTCTTTCTTTACCAGCTTATCAGCTATTACATATTGCTTCCAACGTTAATTCACAGCCCAAAAAATGCATTTGATTTGATCTTCTTTCTAAGATAACATTATTGATTAAGTTATGCACAAAGGAAAAATTGCTACCCTTTAAAAGCAAGTAGTGCTGTTTAGAGGGATAGCTAAGCAGTTGTAGCTGTGCATGTCTGGCAAGACAGTGATAGTGTGAGTGATGAAAGTATTTTCTTTTCGTGTCATCCTGCCTCGGTGGGAGATGGCCAGTGTGTCAAAAAAAGGAAAAAATATTTGTGGCTTCAGAAGCAGAGGTAAACATTTGGAAAAGGCATACAGTGGTACCTTGAGTTTCGGCCATAATTCGTTCCAGAAGGCTGTTCGTGTGCCGTTACCGAACAAGTTTGTTCCCATAAGGAATAATGTACATTAGATTAGTCCGTTTCAAACCCCCAAAAATACACTTACATAATTGCTTGAGTTGGGAGGTGTTCGAAACTCGAGGTACCACTGTACTATAGGGTGGAATGGGGAGCAGTGTGGCTGGGGTTGCAAATGTATGGAATAGTTGTCTAGTTGTTGAATGATGTAGCAAATTTTTGTGAAGAGAGTGAGCCTCAGGTTAGAACATGTAGGAAAAGAAGGAAATATTTTCCAGGAAAAGTGGGTTTAAGACAAGTATGGTACGTACCAGTGTTTGTTGTCACCATGGTTTATAAATGTCTTTATAGATGGGATTGTAAGAATAATGAATCTGATGTAAAATTTAAGTTGTCAGAGTTGCTTCTTGCTGATTTCAAAGTGGTTTTGGGAGATTCAGAAGATGAATTGCAGTGGTTGACAAAGGAGTTTGGGAGGGTTTGTAAAAGAAAGAAGTTGAAAGTGAAAGCCAGAAAAGAACAAATTGATGAGAGTAAGTAGATGTTTAGGGATTGAACACCACCTACACTTATTCATGTATGAATTAAAGAATAAGTTGGAACAAGCATGGACTCAAATATGCAGGGCTGCCAGTTTGGGCCTTAGTACCCCCTTACACAATTTGCTACTTTTCCAACATGGTGAAACTCGCATTCCAAGCAAGTATGCTTTTTAGAGATTGAGTAAGTCTCCTATTTTAAAATAATTGTAACAACTGATAAGTTGGTGGTGATGAAGCTTCCAGACAGTGCTACTCAAGGGATGAAATTTAGTGTGAGAGTGTGTTCATAGAATTTTGTATTGGGTTTCATTTCATAAATTTATTGCTGCATAATTTTTATTCAGGTCAGTTTATAATACTGTTATTAGATATATACTAAATTCATGTACATTTTATAATGTTTAGAAGCTACTACAGTACAGTATTTACCTATTAATTTTATGGCTGACTCATTCCATCCTGAGCAGTTCTTTTTATTTACCCTCTATGAAAAAAAAGCATCAAGCCCCTTGAGAGGTTTGAATGTAGGGTTTGGCATAGCCAAATTCTTAGGAAAGACAGTGCCTTAAAAATCATATTTTTACATGTTGTACTTTCAAATACAGATTCACAATAGTTTCATCATTATAGTCTAATTATGAGCCACACAAATTGTTTTGTGGAGTTATACCTTAAATTCATATAAGAACATAATTAAGTTCCTCTAGTGCCTTCAGTAACTTGTTATCATCACAAGAGATTAATTCATTAATCATCCCTTGAGTGGTATCTTGATTGTTGCTCCTCTTGGTTTTTCCTAAATGCTTTACATCGAGACCCCCAGCCAGTGTTGTGTGTTGTGCTTACATGTTTTAAACTAACCATCATGATGGGTGTGGCCGTGGCCTCACTGGCAGATGTTTCAGAGCGGCGGCGCAGATGGTCAGGCAGTAATAAAGCTGTCAGCATCGATGAAACTGACGAAGGCACTGAAATAGACGAAGACTCTGTGGCTGAAGATCCTAAATTAAAGGTATGAGTGCAAGTCACCAAATGATGATAATGGGGTCCTTTGCAGAATTTTAACTTTGGGTGTTTTATGATGTACACTATTTCCTTTTGTGTTTTAAAAGGTGTTAGCAGTAGTCAGGTTACCAAGACTAATTTTTTTTGTTAATCCTAGAATCTTGTAATTTTATGTGTCTAGATTGATAATTCAGTGGGTGCCACTCTGTCACCTTTGATTAATTTAAAAAATTCAGTTGGAGATCTTCAAAACATTTATAAGTTGGTGAGGGCTCAGAAAACAATCATGAAAAACAGAAGTTAACTGTATATAAATAAAAGTTTGGAGGATCAGTTGATATCTGCTCCCTTCTGGAAAGACAACTACAGTGGTCCCCTGCTTTTCGTAGTTCCCGGCAATTGTAAATTTCACCAATCATAGGGGTATTTTCATATAAACATGGACTCGCTTTTCATAGGTTGACTCGCGAGTTGTAGTTCGTCTGGGACGCGTACGCACGGCGTGAGCCAGGGCGGCAGCCAGTCTGGCATTGTTTACCAGTGAGCGAAGGTCCCCTCACGTGCTCCAGCGAAATATTTCATAATATTCCATTTATTTTAGTGCTTGCAAGTACTAAATAAGCTACCATGGCTCCAAAGAAAGCTCCTAGTGCCAAGCCTGTGGTAAAGAAGGTGAGAAATACGATTGAATTTAAGAAAACCATCATTGAACAATATGAAAGTGGTACAAGTGTGGCCGAACTGTCCAGGATGTATAAGAAACCCTACACAACCTTATGTTCCATAGTGGCCAAGAAAAAGGAAATAAAGGACGCTGTTGTTGCAAAGGGAGTAACTATGCTGACAAAAATGAGATCACCAGTACTGGAAGAGGTTGAGAAGTTATTATTGGTGTGGATAAATGAGAAACAATTAGCAGGAGCTACTCTTATGACTTCGATTATTTGTGAAAAGGCTAGGCAGTTGCATGAAGATTTGGTAAAGAAATTGCCTGCAAATAGTGGTGATGTGAGTGAATTTAAGGCCAGCAAAGGCTGGTTTGAGAGATTTAAGAACCGTACTGGCATACACAGTGTGGTAAGGCGGTGAGGCTGCCAGTTCGGACCACAAGGCGGCTGAAAAATATGTGCATGAATTCCAGGAGTACATAGAGGCTGAAGGACTGAAATGTGAACAAGTGTTCAATTGTCAGAAATTGCCTGCAAATAGTGGTGATGTGAGTGAATTTAAGGCCAGCAAAGGCTGGTTTGAGAGATTTAAGAACCGTACTGGCATACACAGTGTGACGAAACAGGCCTCTTTTGGAAGAAAATGCCAGAGGACCTTCATTACACAAGAGGAAAAGGCAATGCCAGGACACAAGCCTATGAAAGACAGGCTGACGCTAATGTTCTGTGCTAATGCTAGTGGGGATTTCAAAGTGAAGCCATTACTAGTGTACCATTCTGAAAATCCCAGAGTGTTCAGGAAAAACAATGTTATGAAGAGTAAATTGTGTGTGTTTTGGAAATCTAATAGTAAGGCATGGGTCACGAGGGAAATTTTCGTTGAGTGGTTCAATGAAGTGTTTGGCCCTAGTGTGAAGGAGTATCTCCTGGAAAAGAAATTGGATCTCAAGTGCCTGCTAGTAATGGACAATGCACCTGCTCATCCTCCAAACTTGGATGACCTAATTTTCGAGGAGTTTGGGTTCATCACAGTAAAGTTCTTGCCCCCGAATATCACTCCTCTCCTCCAACCCATGGACCAGCAGGTTATTGTAAACTTTAAAAAACTCTACACAAAAGCAATGTTTCACAGGTGCTTGACTGTGACCACAGACACTCACTTGACCCTAAGGGAATTTTGGAGAGAACACTTCAGCATCCTCCATAGGTATGGCTTGGGAGGGAGTGACTACCAGGACTTTGAACTCTGCCTGGAGAAAATTGTGGCCAGATTGTGTCGACAAGAGGGATTTTGAAGGATTTGGGACTGACCCTAATGAGCCTATGTCTGTTGTAAAATCAATTGTGGCACTGGGGAGTTCCATGGGGTTGGATGTGAGTTTGGAGGATGTGGAAGAATTGGTGGAAGACCACAATGAAGAGCTCGCCACTGAGGAGCTGCAAGAGCTTCAGCAGGAAGAGCAACACATCACAGCTCAGAATCTTGCTGCAGAGGAGAAGGAAGAGAGATGGAAGAAGGTGCCTTCTTCAGAAATTAAAGAGATTTTTACTATGTGGAGTAAGATGGAAAGCTTTATGGAGAAACATCACCCTAACAAGGTTGTTGCAAGCCAGGTTGGCAACATGTACAGTGACAAAGTCTTGGGCCATTTTAGGGAAGTGTTAAAGAGACGCCAGAAACAGAGCTCTCTCCACAGTTATTTTGCGAGACAGGACTCCAGTGACTCTCAAGGTGGTCCTAGTTGCATTAAGAAACAGAGAAGAGAAGCAACCCCAGAAAAGCAAATGGTACCCGAGGTGTTGATGGAAGGGGATTCCCCTTCCAAACTATAAACAATCCACTCTCTCTCCTCCTCCAGTCTCCCATACACTAAGAAGAATCTCCAATAAAGGTAAGTGTTATGCTGTTAATGTTTCATTCATTTCCCATTGTATTGTTTATGTACTATATGTATATTTCATGTAAAAAATTTTTTGTTTTAATACTTCTGGGTGTCAGGAACGGATTAATTGCATTTACATTATTTCTTATGGGGAAAATTGATTCGTAAATCGTAAATTTCGTTTATAGTAACAGCTCCAGGAATGGATTAATTACGAAAAACGAGGGACCACTGTATTGAATGACCGAAATTTTGTACGTGGAAATTGGGTTATGTGGATAAAAAATGCAATAGTTACAAATTCTAATAAATTATTTTTACCCCAAAACAGAGAGAGGAAGTAGAATTAAGTAAGATAGCAACTGGCATTGGTAAAGTGTTCCTTCAACAAGTAAAAGAAAGAGAAAAGATTCGAGCATGGAAAGCCACCCACCTTGACCCACGCAATGCCTCGAGAACACCAGCTGCTGACCGCGAGCCTGGGAATAAATTACGTTTTGGGTCATCTCTTAACGCATGTAAGTTGTTCATATTCTTGTAAAAATAAACAGGTACTGCATTGTACTGTGTAATATAGTGTGAACTTTTCTTCTTGGACGTGCACTCTTTAAATTAAAAATTAATGGAAGCACCATGACATTTTGTACTGGGTATAGACATGTTGATCAGACAAGCACCAGTGTAGAATGAGGTGGGGTGTGGTGATATTAAAGATCCAGTAATTCAAATAACACAAAATGGGTTGTTGAAATAGTTTTCTTAAGTAGAAAAAAAAGGAGAACTATAGGTTAACTAAGAGGGTGTATAGCTTAAATAGAGTAAAGGAGGTTTAAGGTATGTGTCCAAGGAAGGATTTGAAGGAGTGTGTGAAAGAGGTATTATAAGAAGTTGGAACAGAAACAGTTTGCAGGCATTTCTGAACATGTTACATTCAAGTGAGTGTTTTTTTTATTTTAGGTATTGATGTGGTGTAAAATTGCAGACAATAAGGGAATCTGGTTAGCTAGACTTGATTTTTGGAGATAGTAAGAACAATGTATTTTGAAAGCCACACTTCAAGGTGATGCTTGTGAAAGGCTCTTGATTAAGCTACCATGAAAGATGAGGTGAATCATAGAATTGATGAGGGAAAAAGAGTGAGTGGTGCACTTAGGAGTCTGTGGAGACAAAGAACTTTGTCCTTGGAGGCAAAGAGGGGAATGTATGAGAGTATAGTTTTACCAACGCTCTTATATGGGTGTGAAGCGTGGGTGATGAATGTTGCAGCGAGGAGAAGGCTGGAGGCAGTGGAGATGTCATGTCTGAGGGCAATGTGTGGTGTGAATATAATGCAGAGAATTCGTAGTTTGGAAGTTAGGAGGAGGTGCGGGATTACCAAAACTGTTGTCCAGAGGGCTGAGGAAGGGTTGTTGAGGTGGTTCGGACATGTAGAGAGAATGGAGCGAAACAGAATAACTTCAAGAGTGTATCAGTCTGTAGTGGAAGGAAGGCGGGGTAGGGGTCGGCCTAGGAAGGGTTGGAGGGAGGGGGTAAAGGAGGTTTTGTGTGCGAGGGGCTTGGACTTCCAGCAGGCATGCGTGAGCGTGTTTGATAGGAGTGAATGGAGACAAATGGTTTTTAATACTTGACGTGCTGTTGGAGTGTGAGCAAAGTAACATTTATGAAGGGATTCAGGGAAACCGGCAGGCCGGACTTGAGTCCTGGAGATGGGAAGTACAGTGCCTGCACTCTGAAGGAGGGGTGTTAATGTTGCAGTTTAAAAACTGTAGTGTAAAGCACCCTTCTGGCAAGACAGTGATGGAGTGAATGATGGTGAAAGTTTTTCTTTTTCGGGCCACCCTGCCTTGGTGGGAATCGGCCAGTGTGATAATAAAAAAATAAATATTCTTTCCTCAGATTGAACCTTATTATCTCCTATATTTCAAGCAATACAGTAGGGCTCCACTTATATGGCAGGTTAGGTTCCAGGCTACCGCCGTAAAGGGGAAATCGCCGTAAAGTGGAACACCCTTTTTTTCCCTTATAAATGCATACAAGTACTAGATAACAAGTTTACACTAACATATATTAAGTTAGCAATAGAACTAGGCATCAAAAAACAATAAAAAAAGTACAATACACACATAGTGCACTCATAACTTACCTTAAAATATTTATAGTCTTAATCTAAGGTGAGACAGATAGTATTTATTGTAAGAAATCAAGTGTGGTATGTATCGTAGTCAGCTGGGCTACCATACCAGGCCATCCCGCCTATACATAATATTCTATTACATTTAAGCATCCCAGAGTGATAAAATGCATATACAGTTTACTCATTACTTACCTTAAAATATTTGTAGTCTTAATCTAGGGTGAGATGAGTAGTATTTATTGTAAGAAATCAAGTGTGGGATGTATGGTAGTGAACCGGGCTACCATACCAGGCCAACCCACCCACACATACTATTCTATGATATTTAAGCATCCCAGAGCGATAAAATGCATATACAGTTCACTCATTACTTACCTTAAAATATCTGTAGTCTTAATGTAGGGTCAGGAGTGAGTAAACGAGATACGAATAAATGAGAGAGAGAGAGAATGAGGACATGAGGGAGGACAGGCACAGAGTTATGTATACAAACCAGGCAAACGTAAGTTTTGTAAACAAACAAAGTGTACACGTCTGGTTTGTGTACAAGTTACATTGTGTACAAGTTGTCTCTACATCGACACAGTAGAATAAATAAAGCATTCCCATTCTCATGTAACACCATTTTTATAAGAAATGATGCTCTGAGTGAAGGCAATGGAAATAAGTCACTGACTTTTTTGGGTTATCCTAGGTTCTCTACACATATGCTGTTATGTATGATAATCTGTGTAAGTGTATTTGTGTATACCTGAATAAACTTACATAGATACAAAAGGAATAATTTTCTACAGTTACCCCCAGTAACACATTTTCTCTTATGTTAGATTAGAGAAAATGTTATTCTTGCCATCACTTGTACAAGTTATCTGGCTACGACATCTCATATTTATGTTTATTTATTCTATTGTGGGGTGTATTTATCATCTTTATATGTTATATATCGTGTTTATTTACGGCTTTACGTTCAGGGTCCAAACCGTAGTTCTACGTCATGAGCTCAGCTCACTCTGATAAACTGTGAGTGGTACATTTGGGCCTAGATATGAGAGAATACATCTATGTGGTATGTGTGCACCCCATAAAACAGATCCTGCAGCACGCTGTGTATAATGAGAGAAAAAAACTGAAATCATGATTTTTCGATTAAAACAGCGACTTTGGAAGACATATTACAGAAATAGACATGATTTTGATTGGTTTTAGCACTGGAAATGGCTTGAAACTGAGCTCAAAGTAGCAGAAATGTTAAATTTTTGCCGATATTCAAGAGTAAACAAACGACCTCACACGTCTAATACACGCCAGCTGGTGGGTCTAATATGCATTCACAAATATGGTGATGATATTTATACAATTATTACAGTATTGCATAACAGTAAATCTTCTATTTTTTGGTGTGAATAAAAATTCGTTATGTGAATAAAAAATAAAAATGGAATTTATTTGTAAAGCCTCAAAACGTAACTAATGAACAGGGGAAATGTTAGTTTAGTTCCAGAAATACCTACATTGTTTATTCTGGACCCTATTTTGAAATTGGAATATTTTGAACTTTGTGTTAAATTGGCCAAATTAACAATTTCCGATCACTTTAATTTGTAGTTGAAACAGTTGACTTGGCGATTTCTTCTGCTCAATCGATAGAATAGAAGTAATACTAGTGAAATAGCTAAGAATTTGGTTGACTGGAATAATGTAATTGGCCTAAAATGGGAGTCAAAGTCGGCAAAATCGCCGATTCGTAAATATCGCTGACACATCAAAATTCGCGAGAGCATAATTTCGTCAATTTTCCATCAAATTTCGTACTTTTTGTTTTATTACTTTCACAAAAAGATTCTCTACCATTTCATAAGAAAAAATAACAAATTTTTTTTTTTAAATTCTTGGACACTGGGGCACCACTTCAGATTTGGGCCTTGGACCCTGAAGGGGTTAAATGAGACTCGGTGATTATTATTATCATTACTGATATGACCTCTCGAGACATAAGACACTGATTTTAATGTGTACCTGCATGCCAGCACGGTATGTAAGTTTATTTAGGTATAAGTACAGTGGACCCCCGGTTAACGATATTTTTTCACTCAAGAAGTACGTTCAGGTGCCAGTACTGACCGAATTTGTTCCCATAAGGACTATTGTGAAGTAGATTAATTCATTTCAGACCCCTAAACATACACGTACAAACGCACTTACATAAATACACTTACATAATTGGCCGCATTCGGAGGTGATCGTTATGCGGGGGTCTACTGTATACATAAGTATAATTATCAGAGTATATATAAAATATGAAATAACTTTTAAGAACACTTGAAATTTTGGAGTTTCCAGACATAATGGAGAGACTTAGTGCTTACGGATCTCACAGAGAATGTAAACAAACCAGGTTGGGCGCGGTGACCGTATTAGAAAGTCAGGTGGGGGGAGCCGTATAGCGAGTTTTGGTCATAATTTGAAATGACCGTATTAGCAGAACGTCGTAAAGCGAAACGCCATAAAGCGGGGCCCTACTGTATATGATCCCTACTGGTTTAGCATTTATCAATGAATAAAATGATAATTTGAAAGTCCAGTGAGGTATGTTGTGGTTTTGTAGTCAATTGTACCAGGAGTCTGAGCTAGGGAGCATGAGATGGTGAAATGTATTTTTCTTTTTTTTTTTGGGGGGGGGGGGGGAACCCTGCCATGGTGGGAAATGGCCATTGTTTAAAAAAAACATACATATGTACTGTACAGTTGTCCCTCGATAATCGTAGGGCTCAAGAGTCGTAGATTTCAGAAATCATAGCGATATTTTCGTATAAACATGGGCTCGCTAATCGTAGATTGACTTGCGAATAGTAGTTCGTCCGGGACAGGTACACACAGCCCCGAGCCGCCTCACACTCCATTCCCAGCCAGTGTGCCATTGTTTATCAGTGAGTGAGGATGATCCCACGAGTTCATACGATACATTTCATAATATTCGATTCGTTTTAGTGTTTGCAACTGCTAAATAAATCACCATGGCTCCAAAGAAAGCTTCTAGTGCCAGCCCTTTGGTAAAGAATGTGAGAAACACATATAATTTAAGAAAAAATTTGTAGAAAAATATGAAGGTGGTGGTAGAGTGGAAGCAGTTGTGATAGTGGTTGATGGTGGTAGAGGGTGGTAGTGATGGTGGTAGCAGTTGTAATAGTGGTAGAAGGTGGTAGTGATGGTGGTAGAGGGTGTCTTCTTCAGTGATTCAGCAATTCTACCAACTCCTCCAATGTTGTTGGGGTCATATAGGGCTACAGAAAACACCGCCGCCTCAGCTGCTGCTTCACCACCATTATGGACGGCTTACTCTCAGTGGCCCTTATATATCCAACAACAGCACAACACAACACCTCTCGTGACATACATAATGACTTATTTTATTCATTCTAGAGTATATTCCATGTTTCTATGTTATTAATATTGCTTATTATGTCATATTAGTTGAATTGTGATAGATAAATAAGCTGTAGAGTTGATATTACTGTCATATTCTCCAACAATAAACTTGCCATCCCTCCCTCACACAAACAAGTCTCCAATAAGAACATAAGAAATGAGGAACACTGCAGCAGGCCTGTTGGCCCATACTAGGCAGGTCCTTTACAATCCTTCCCAATAAGAACATAACAATGGAAGAACACTGCAGGTCTACTGGCCCATACAAGGCAGGTCCTTATCAAAATGACCTCTACCCAAAGCTACCCAAGAATTTACTCCCGTACCCAATGACACAAATCAAACTCAGCCCCTCCCACTCATATATTTGTCCAATCTCTTCTTAAAGCTACCCAAGGTCCTAGCCTTGATCACCCTACTGGTAAGTGTGATGTTAAATAAGAACATAGAACTTAAGAAAGTAGGAACACTGCAACAGGCCTGCTGGCCCATACTAGGCAGGTCCTTCACAAATCCAACCCACTAGCAAAAAAATGCTACCCAAGCAATAAGCTCAGGTGCAAGTCCGACTCAAATCCAACCCCTCTCACTCGTGTATTTATTCAACCTAAATTTGAAACTACCCAAGCCATAGCTTTTAGAACATAAGAAAGGAGGAACTCTGCAATAGGCCTGTTGGCTCATACTAGGTCAGTCCTTCACAAATCCAACCCACTAACAGCATAACTGCTATACCCAAGCAATAAGCTTTGATAAACCTATTTACTCATGTGCAAGACTGATTCAAACCAACCCCTATCACTCGTGTATTTATCCAACCTAAATTTGAAACTACCCTGGAATTTGTATTGATAAAGCCACTGGATGGCGAAACATCTACAAAAAAGATATCCAGATGTTGCACATGTGTTCTCAATTTCATCTTGTCGGTATTGTATACCATTCTTGTACAACCTGTCAGACACTGCAACAACATGGAATCTTGATTCTGAGGATATGTACATAATCTTCACGACTACGACAACTACTATTACATCTAACCCATCTCTTTGGGTAGGACCTACTTCCACTGGGGAATCCCGCCTACCAGTGACTATGCTCTCGTCTGCTACCCGTCCCATTTTCACCTGACGTTACTATATAAGTGTCAGGCGCCTTGCTTCTGCTTCAGAATCTCCACGACTTTGGTGCTCTTCACACCTACTGCTAGGTTGAGGGACTGATTACCTCATCTTCTGTACATAGTTCTCATGTCTTCAAGTTATGTCCTGGAATTTGTATTGATAAAGCCACTGGATGGCGAAACGTCTACAATAAAGATACCCAGATGTTGCACATGTGTCTCAATTTCATCTTGTCGGTATTGTATACCATTCTTGTACTACCCAATGTTTTAGCTTTGATCACCCTACTAGGCAGACCATTCCACTCATCATCTACCCCTATTCCCAATGTTCATTTATACATCTTATTAGTGCTTTACATTTATTTGGCATTCTTTTCTGCATGTAAATCTATATTTAAGCTAGGTAAGTGACCCCTGAAGTGACCTAGAGTCCTTATGGAGGGGGATTCCCCTTCCAAACAATAACCTCTCTTCCCTCTCTCCTCCTCCCTGTCTTCCATTCATCAACAACAGCCTTCAATAAAGGTAATTGTCATGTTGAATGTTCATTCTTTTGTGCATGTAAATATATCTTTAAGGTAAAAAAAAATTTTTGTTGATACTTCTGGGTGTCAGGAACGGATTAATTGTATTTACGTTATTTCTTATGGGGAAAATTGATTCGAAAATCGTAGATTTCGATAATAGTAGAACCTCCAGGAACGGATTAAATATGAAAAATGAGGGACCACTGTAGTTCATAAAACTTTCGTTTTTTATTAGATCATGTTGAGTAAAAAGGAGTTACAGTAGGGCCCCGCTTTACGGCGTTCCGCTAATACAGCGATGTCAAATTATGACCAAAATTTGCTATACGGCAAGCGGTCTTTCAAATACGGCACACCCCACCCGGTTTGTTTACATTCTCTGTGACCACATCTATTATGTTTGGAAACTTTCCAAAATTTCAGTTATTGAATATTTTATACGTCTTTCTTTCAACACACCAACCGTATCCCACCAAGGCGGGGTTTACATGGAGAGAGTTCCGGGGGTCAACGCCCCCGCGGCCCGGTCTGTGACCAGGCCTCCTGGTGGATCAGAGCCTGATTAACCAGGCTGTTGCTGCTGGCTGCACGCAAACCAACGTACGAGCCACAGCCCGGCTGGTCAGGAACCGACTTTAGGTGCTTGTCCAGTGCCAGCTTGAAGACTGCCAGGGGTCTGTTGGTAATCCCCCTTATGTATGCTGGGAGGCAGTTGAACAGTCTCGGGCCCCTGACACTTATTGTATGGTCTCTTAACGTGCTAGTGACACCCCTGCTTTTCATTGGGGGGATGTTGCATCGTCTGCCAAGTCTTTTGTTTTCGTAGTCAGTGATTTTCGTGTGCAAGTTCAGTACTAGTCCCTCTAGGATTTTCCAGGTGTATATAATCATGTATCTCTCCCGCCTGCATTCCAGGGAATACAGGTTCAGGAACCTCAAGCGCTCCCAGTAATTGAGGTGTTTTATCTCTGTTATGCGCGCCGTGAAGGTTCTCTGTACATTTTCTAGGTCAGCAATTTCACCTGCCTTGAAAGGTGCTGTTAGTGTGCAGCAATATTCCAGCCTAGATAGAACAAGTGACCTGAAGAGTGTCATCATGGGCTTGGCCTCCCTAGTTTTGAAGGTTCTCATTATCCATCCTGTCATTTTTCTAGCAGATGCGATTGATACAATGTTATGGTCCTTGAAGGTGAGATCCTCCGACATGATCACTCCCAGGTCTTTGACGTTGGTGTTTCACTCTATTTTGTGGCCAGAATTTGTTTTGTACTCTGATGAAGATTTAATTTCCTCGTGTTTACCATATCTGAGTAATTGAAATTTCTCATCGTTGAACTTCATATTGTTTTCTGCAGCCCACTGAAAGATTCGGTTGATGTCCGCCTGGAGCCTTGCAGTGTCTGCAATGGAAGACACTGTCATGCAGATTCGGATGTCATCTGCAAAGGAAGACACGGTGCTGTGGCTGACATCCTTGTCTATGTCGGATATGAGGATGAGGAACAAGATGGGAGCGAGTACTGTGCCTTGTGGAACAGAGCTTTTCACCGTAGCTGCCTCGGACTTTACTCTGTTGACGACTACTCTGTGTTCTGTTAGTGAGGAAATTATAGATCCATCGACCGACTTTTCCTGTTATCCCTTTAGCACGCATTTTGTGCGCTATTACGCCATGGTCACACTTGTCGAAGGTTTTTGCAAAGTCTGTATATATTACATCTGCATTCTTTTTATCTTCTAGTGCATTTAGGACCTTGTCGTAGTGATCCAATAGTTGAGACAGACAGGAGTGACCTGTTCTAAACCTATGTTGCCCTGGGTTGTGTAACTGATGGGTTTCTAGATGGGTGGTGATCTTGCTTCTTAGGACCCTTTCAAAGATTTTTATGATATGGGATGTTAGTGCTATCGGTCTGTAGTTCTTTGCTGTTGCTTTACTGCCCCCTTTGTGGAGTGGGGCTATGTCTGTTGTTTTTAGTAACTTGGGACGACCCCCGTGTCCATGCTCCCTCTCCATAGGATGGAAAAGGCTCGTGATAGGGGCTTCTTGCAGTTCTTGATGAACACGGAGTTCCATGAGTCTGGCCCTGGGGCAGAGTGCATGGGCATGTCATTTATCGCCTGTTCGAAGTCATTTGGCGTCAGGATAACATCGGATAGGCTTGTGTTAACCAAATTTTGTGGCTCTCTCATAAAAAATTCGTTTTGATCTTCGACTCTCAGTCTGGGTAGCGGCTTGCTAAAAACTGAGTCATATTGGGACTTGAGTAGCTCACTCATTTCCTTGCTGTCATCTGTGTAGGACCCATCTTGTTTAAGTAGGGGCCCAATACTGGATGTTGTTCTCGACTTTTATTTGGCATAGGAGAAGAAATACTTTGGGTTTCTTTCGATTTCATTTATGGCTTTTAGTTCTTCCCGCGATTCCTGACTCCTATAAAATTCCTTTAGCTTGAGTTCGATGCTTGCTATTTCTCTGACCAGTGTCTCCCTACGCATTTCAGATATATTGACCTCTTTTAGCCGCTCTGTTATTCTTTTCCGTCGCCTGTAAAGGGAGCGCCTGTCTCCTTCTATTTTACATCTACTCCTTTTTCTTAGAGGAATAAGCCTTGTGCATACATCGAGTGCCACCAAGTTAATCTGTTCTAGGCATACGTTGGGGTCTGTGTTGCTTAGTATATCTTCCCAGCTTATATCGGTTAGGACTTGGTTTACTTGGTTGAATTTGGTGAATGCTCCCTCGTGACTAGTCTCATTATGTCGGTCTGGGGCTCCACGTATACATGTCTGAACCTCAATTATGTTGTGATCTGAGTATATTGTTTTTGATATGGTGACATTTCTTATCAGATCATCATTGTTAGTGAAGATGAGGTCTAGTGTATTCTCCAGTCTAGTAGGCTCTATTATTTGCTGGTTTAAATTGAATTTTGTGCAGAGATTTAAAAGCTCGTGTGAGTGTGAGTTTTCATCAGAGCTGCCTCCTGGTGTTATTACTGCAACAATATTATTTGCTATATTCCTCCATTTTAGGTGCCTTAAGTTGAAATCCCCCAGGAGCAAGATGTTGGGTGCAGGAGCTGGAAGATTTTCCAGACAGTGGTCAATTTTTAACAGCTGTTCCTGGAATTGCTGGGATGTTGCATCCGGAGGCTTGTAGACTACCACAATGACTAGGTTTTGGTTCTCGACCTTTACTGCTAAAACTTCCACTACATCATTTGAGGCATTTAGCAGTTCTGTGCAAACAAGTGACTCTGCAATGTACAGGCCAACCTCCCCCTTTTGCCTGTTCACTCTGTCACATCTGTATAGGTTGTAACCTGGGATCCATATTTCGTTGTCCAAGTGATCCTTTATGTGGGTCTCAGTGAAAGCCGCGAACATTGCCTTTGCCTCTGCAAGCAGTCCACGGATGAAAGGTATTTTGTTGTTTGTTGCTGGCTTTAGACCCTGTATATTTGCAAAGAAGAATGTCATCGGACTGGTGGTATTGTTGGTACTGGGGGGAAATTTTTTTTCCGGCATTAGTATCTGTATCTGTTGGTTTGGAGTGGAGGCCATCGACTGTGGTTCCACTCCAGGAATGACTGGATTTGGTGTACGATTTCTGCCATTTCCTGCCAGTTTTTTTTCCTTCCTGGCACTAAAAAACCTCTCCCTCTTGAGTGGCTGTGGCTACCCAGGTTTTCCCATGGCCTGGATGTTTTGTATCTTTTTGTACCCTTTAGATGGTGTGCCTGGCAATTTAAGTTATAGCACAGTCTTTCCTGTACTGAAGAGGTACACATTTCAGGGTGAAAAAGCTTACAGGAAGGGAGTTTGCATTTTCCTGTTGTCATATGGGCATGGCATTTTCTAGGGTGGTCATAGTTGCACGTCCCCCCTGTTTTTCCAGATTTCCCATGTCTGCAGATACCAAGTGCATAGTATGTGCATAGGCTTGGTTTCCATTTGCCTTGGGTTTCTGTGACTGTATTCCCTGTTGGTGCATGTTTCCCTGTCTTATTCCTATCCTCCCTAGCACCAACAATGGAGCTCCCACCAGTTGTTTTTGGTAATATATCATCACTATAGCTAGTGGAGTCCTCTTGTTTGCTATTTCCTGTGGTATTTCTAGTTCGCAATATTGGTTTTATCTTATCTTTGACTACACTTGTTTCCCCACTACGGCTCCTGTCCCCTATGAGGTCATTTATATGTATTCCTTCCTGCGTATAATTCCCGACTACCTGGACAAAATCTCCAGCTTCACCATTACTGTCTCCCAGGACAGCACCTCCAGCTTCACCAATACTGTCTCCCAGGACAGCACCTCCAGCTTCACCATTACTGTCTCCCAGGACAGCACCTCCAGCTTCACCATTACTGTCTCCCAGGACAGCACTATCAGCCCCACATTTACTGACTACCAGGACATCACCTCCTTTTACTTTTAGTAATATATACAGGAGAAGAGGTTACTAGCCCCTTGCTCCTGGCATTTTAGTCGCCTCTTACAACACGCATGGCTTATGGAGGAAGAATTCTGTTCCACTTCCCCATGGAGGTAAGAGGAAATAAACAAGAACTAGAAAGAAAATAGAAGAAAACCCAGAGGGGTGTGTGTATATATATATATATGCTTGTACATGTATGTGTAGTGTGACCTAAGTGTAAGTAGAAGTAGCAAGTTGTACCTGAAATCTTGCATGTGTATGAGACAATAAAAAGACACCAGCAATCCTTCCATCATGTAAAACAATTACAGGCTTCTGTTTTACACTCACTTGGCAGGACGGTAGTACCTCCCTGGGCGGTTGCTGTCTATATTTTATATATACACCTACCATCTGACTTACGACCGAGTTCGGTTCCAAGAAACCGGTCGTAAGTCGAAATGGTCGTAAGTCGAACTTTACTACTGAATATCAACAAAACATTTTTGTAATGACTTTATTTTATTGTTTTATTTTGGTATTTCATGTTTTACTTTACTTTTTATGTTGTTAGTACTGTATTTTATACTGTAAGGTTTAGGATAAACACTGTGTACAATACAAATAGTTGTTTATTTCCCAGAAATTTGGCATAAAAAACATGGTCGTAAGTCGAGTGGTCGTAAGTCGAGCAGGTCGTAAGTCGGATGGTAGGTGTACTTTGATAATTATACTTATGTGTACCTGTACCTAAATATACTTACACACTGTGCTGGTGTGCAGGTACACATTAAAATCGCTAAGAGTCTCTCTACTCATGACGCCAATAGTACGTAATAATCATCACTCTTGGGCACATTACATGTCTTATTTTACATTAATATAGACATTTTCATTAATCCATCTATGATATTTTCCTCAAAATTATATAAGAAACACATTACATAGCATATAAACCTGATACATGTACTCACAGACTAAAAATTGACATAAATATGAGATTTGTTTACAAAGCGGCTGTGTAGGTAGTGTCTGAAGAATTATGTTTTCTCTAGTCAGACACTGGGGGACACCTGTAGAAAAATATTCCTTTCGTATGCCTTTACTCTATATATAGCAATTCATGACCCTTATGGGTTTAGCACTTTTTTATTGTGATGATAATAATATCATCTTCATTCACTCTGAAAATAGTGTGTTGCATGAGAATGGGAGTGTTGCTGTTTGCTTATTCTGTACTAACTTGTACAACTTTTACACAATGTAAGAGTATTTGTATTGTGAGGTAATTATTATTATTATAAAAAAAATATTGTGAGGTAAAAGTTTTACAAAATGTTACAAATGTACATGAATGAACTAAAAGCAGACGCATATTAATACACATTTATTTCGCCTGACAAAGTGATCGCCCACTACCTGTTCAGTTTGTGTTATTACATTGTCTGAACTCTGTATCTCATTCTCTCTCTTGTTTACTCTTTCGTTAACTAGTTGGCTCTCATTGACAATGGCATCTAAGCTTAGCTGTCATAAAAAGAGGGGTCGTAAGCCTCTTGCTTTAACCCTTTCAGGGTCCAGAGGCCAAATTTCAAAGTGTGCACCAGGGTCCAAGAATTTAAAAAAAAAAATTGTTATTTTTTCTTATGAAATGGCAGAGAATCTTTTTCTGAAGGTAATAAAACAAAAAGTACGATATTTGATGGAAAATTGACGAAATTATGCTCTCGCGAATTTTGATTTGTCAGCGATATTTACAATATTTACAGGATGTACATGTTTATAGAGGGGCAACTGATATATCAGATAATTATTTAGTTGTAGCTACAGTTAGAGT
Organism: Cherax quadricarinatus; assembly: GCF_038502225.1. Classification (NCBI taxonomy): domain Eukaryota; kingdom Metazoa; phylum Arthropoda; class Malacostraca; order Decapoda; family Parastacidae; genus Cherax; species Cherax quadricarinatus. Next base: position 19,617,746 of record NC_091344.1, read on the forward strand.
AAGAGGTAGATGGGAAAAGAGGAAGGTGGCAACAACAAGTAAGAGGGAGGTGAAAGTGTATAAACTAAGGGAGGAGGAAGTTCGGGCGAGATATAAGCGACTATTGGCAGAAAGGTGGGCTAGTGCAAAGATGAGTAGTGGGGGGGTTGAAGAGGGTTGGAATAGTTTTAAAAATGCAGTATTAGAATGTGGGGCAGAAGTTTGTGGTTATAGGAGGGTGGGGACAGGAGGAAAGAGGAGTGATTGGTGGAATGATGAAGTAAAGGGTGTGATAAAAGAGAAAAAGGTAGCTTACGAGAGATTTTTACAAAGCAGAAGTGTTATAAGAAGAGCAGAGTATATGGAGAGTAAAAGAAAGGTGAAGAGAGTGGTGAGAGAGTGCAAAAGGAGAGCAGATGAAAGAGTGGGAGAGGCACTGTCAAGAAATTTTAATGAAAATAAGAAAAAATTTTGGAGTGAGTTAAACAAGTTAAGAAAGCCTAGGGAAAGTATGGATTTGTCCGTTAAAAACAGAGTAGGGGAGTTAGTAGATGGGGAGAGGGAGGTATTAGGTAGATGGCTAGAATATTTTGAGGAACTTTTAAATGTTGAGGAAGAAAGGGAGGCGGTAATTTCATGCACTGGCCAGGGAGGTATACCATCTTTTAGGAGTGAAGTAGAGCAGAATGTAAGTGTGGTGGAGGTACGTGAGGCATTACGTAGAATGAAAGGGGGTAAAGCAGCTGGAACTGATGGGATCATGACAGAAATGTTAAAAGCAGGGGGGGATATAGTGTTGGAGTGGTTGGTACTTTTGTTTAATAAATGTATGAAAGAGGGGAAGGTACCTAGGGATTGGCAGAGAGCATGTATAGTCCCTTTATATAAAGGGAAAGGGGACAAAAGAGATTGTAAAAATTATAGAGGAATAAGTTTACTGAGTATACCAGGAAAAGTATACGGTAGGGTTATAATTGAAAGAATTAGAGGTAAGACAGAATGTAGAATTGCGGATGAGCAAGGAGGCTTCAGAGTGGGTAGGGGATGTGTAGATCAAGTGTTTACATTGAAGCATATATGTGGACAGTATTTAGATAAAGGTAGGGAAGTTTTTATTGCATTTATGGATTTAGAAAAGGCATATGATAGAGTGGATAGAGGAGCAATGTGGCAGATGTTGCAAGTTTATGGAATAGGTGGTAAGTTACTAAATGCTGTAAAGAGCTTTTATGAGGATAGTGAGGCTCAGGTTAGGGTGTGTAGAAGAGAGGGAGAATACTTCCCGGTAAAAGTAGGTCTTAGACAGGGATGTGTAATGTCACCATGGTTGTTTAATATATTTATAGATGGGGTTGTAAAAGAAGTAAATGCTAGGGTGTTCGGGAGAGGGGTAGGATTAAATTATGGGGAATCAAATTCAAAATGGGAATTGACACAGTTACTTTTTGCTGATGATACTGTGCTTATGGGAGATTCTAAAGAAAAATTGCAAAGGTTAGTGGATGAGTTTGAGAATGTGTGTAAAGGTAGAAAGTTAAAAGTGAACATAGAAAAGAGTAAGGTGATGAGGGTATCAAATGATTTAGATAAAGAAAAATTGGATATCAAATTGGGGAGGAGGAGTATGGAAGAAGTGAATGTTTTCAGATACTTGGGAGTTGACGTGTCGGCGGATGGATTTATGAAGGATGAGGTTAATCATAGAATTGATGAGGGAAAAAAGGTGAGTGGTGCGTTGAGGTATATGTGGAGTCAAAAAACGTTATCTATGGAGGCAAAGAAGGGAATGTATGAAAGTATAGTAGTACCAACACTCTTATATGGATGTGAAGCTTGGGTGGTAAATGCAGCAGCGAGGAGACGGTTGGAGGCAGTGGAGATGTCCTGTCTAAGGGCAATGTGTGGTGTAAATATTATGCAGAAAATTCGGAGTGTGGAAATTAGGAGAAGGTGTGGAGTTAATAAAAGCATTAGTCAGAGGGCAGAAGAGGGGTTGTTGAGGTGGCTTGGTCATTTAGAGAGAATGGATCAAAGTAGAATGACATGGAAAGCATATAAATCTATAGGGGAAGGAAAGAGGGGTAGGGGTCGTCCTCGAAAGGGTTGGAAAGGGGGGGTAAAGGAGGTTTTGTGGGCTAGAGGCTTGGACTTCCAGCAAGCGTGCATGAGCGTGTTAGATAGGAGTGAATGGAGACGAATGATACTTGGGACCTGACGATCTGTTGGAGTGTGAGCAGGGTAATATTTAGTGAAGGGATTCAGGGAAACCGGTTATTTTCATATAGTCGGACTTGAGTCCTGGAAATGGGAAGTACAATGCCTGCACTTTAAAGGAGTGGTTTGGGATATTGGCAGTTTGGAGGGATATGTTGTGTATCTCTATACGTATATGCTTCTAAACTGTTGTATTTTGGGCACCTCTGCAAAAGCAGTGATAATGTGTGAGTGTGGTGAAAGTGTTGAATGATGATGAAAGTATTTTCTTTTTGGGGATTTTCTTTCTTTTTTTGGGTCACCCTGCCTCGGTGGGAGACGACCGACTTGTTGAAAAAAAAAAAAATACGAATTGGTGATTTTGCTGTCTTTGACTCCCATTTTAGGCTAATTACATTATTCCAGTCGACCAAATTCTTAGCTATTTCACTAGTATTACTTTCTATTCTATCGACTGAGCACAAGAAATCGTCCAGTCAACTGTTTCAACTACAAAATAAAGTGATCGGAAATTGGTAATTTGGCCAATTTAACACAAAGTTCAAAATATTCCAATTTCAAAATAGGGTCCAGAATAAACAATGCAGGCATTCCTGGCACTAAACCAACATTTCCTCTGTTCATTAGTTATGTTTTCAGGCTTTACAAATGAATTCCATTTTGATTTTTTATTCACATAATGAATTTTTATTCAAACCAAAAAATAGAAGATTTACTGTTATGCAATATTGTAATGTATAAATATCATCACCACATTTGTGAATGTATATTAGACCCACAAGCTGGCGTGAATTAGATGTGTGAGGTCGTTTGTTTACTCTTGAACATCAGCAAAAATTTAACATTTCTGCTAATTTGAGCTCAGTTTCAAGCCATTTCCAGTACTAAAACCAATCAAAATCATCTCTGTTTCTGTAATATATCTTCCATTCTATCAAATGAGACCAAGAAATTGCAAATACAACTATAAAAAACATACGAAAAAACACTGCAAAGTCGCTGTTTTAATCGAAAATCATGGTCTCGTTTTTTTCTCTCATTATACACTGTGTGCTGCAGGATTTATTTTGTGGTGCACACGTACCACATAGATGTATTCTCTCATATCTAGGCCCAAATTTACCACTCACAGCTTATCAGAGTGAGCTGAGCTCATGCCGTAGATCTACGGTTTGGACCCTCAACGTAAAGCCGTAGATCTACGGCACGGACCCTGAAAGGGTTAAGTGCCAAGTTAGAGGATGATAGTGTGCCATTCTGATTTTATTCAATAAACACCCTGCCACTTACCTCTCACACATAAATATTAATATTTTAAGGTAAGTAATAAGTGTACTCTGTGTGTATCTTAACTTTTTTTTTTTTTCCTATTTCTATTGCTAACTTAATATAAGTTAGTGTAAACTTGTTGTCTGGCATTTATTGCATAATTTATATGTGCTCTGATAATAATACTTGTGGACCTGTGTGGTAGCCAGGTGGAGGGATAACATTACGTTTTCTCTGGTCAGGCACCAGAGAAAACGTGTATGAAACTGTGTTTGGCCCAGCCACTCCCCCACTCCGCTTTTGTTAACAACTTTCGGCATGAATTATTCATTACTTCTCCCTTCGTTTATGATGGCATCTAAAGGTAGTTGTTAGAAACGATTAAATTCAGTGAACAAGGTATGTCGATGCTAATAATATGGCTCTGGGTCACAGTGTAGGTAGCCGGTAGGTGTAGCCCAGGTGGGCTACACCTACCGGCTACCTTCACTGACTTCCTACAGATAAATACTACTCACCTCTCTTCCTACATTAAGACTACACATATTTTAAGGTAAATAGGGAGTGTACTGTATGTGTATTTTAACTCTCTGGGATGTTTTAAATATCATATATTAAGTATGAGACGGGGAGCCAGGGCTACCTACACCTGACTTACTACAAATAAGTACTACTCACCTCTCTCCCTACATTAAGATTACAAATACTTTAAGATAAGTAATGAATGTACTGTGAATGTATTTTACTTTTTGTGTTTTTAATGCCTAGCTCTATTACTAACAATATAATTTAGTGTAAACTTGTTGTCTGGCATTTATATGCATTTATAAATGGAAAAAATGGCGTTCTGCTTTCTGGCGATAGCCTGGAACCTAACCTGCTGTATAAGTGGGGCCCTTCTGTATTTTTAAGTAGAGCTGATGTTGTTTAAGTTCTTAATCTGTAAGTTAAACTGGTTTAGGGTTTTAGTTCAAAATCTTATTTACCTTTCATGAATTGTTGTTGGCAGCACCCTCTCGAATGACTGACCACAGTCGACCTTGGGGACCTGAAGACGATGAATTCGACCGAGGTTCATCATATCGATGTTCTACTGGAAGATCTTCAGCAACTATACCATCTTATAACGGTACGTATTCAAGCTACTGTTTATCCTCTTCAAGAGTAGAACACTATTATCATACCTGGTAAATTATTTCTCTGTGAAAATATGTGGATGTACATATGTACAGCATTTATAACTGCATAAGAAGTCCATACAAATTCATGTACTGTATACTGTACCCATATTTAAGTACAATTTTTGTTAATAATTTGCAAAGGCAGTAAGATAGTGAAAAATATTATCATTTTAATATTAACAAAACAGTGACAAATAAATATGAATTATTTTTATCACAAAAGTGCTAAACCTGTATGGGTCATACAGAGACACGAATGTAAATACGTACATGCTAAAGTAAAATGTTTCGTATACTGTACTGTGGTCTACTCCCTGTGGTCTTGAGACTAAACCAGCAGCCTTAAGTGAGGGAAAAAGAATTTTTGTTGCTTTGCTACCATATTATTACAATCAAAACTAAACACTAAACCCACAAGGGTCATTCGCTACCATATTTGTTTCCTCGAGGGGATATTTTGACACTGAAGGACTCTTGCTCCAAGGAATTTCAGATACCCTCTTTTTCCTCAGATCATACCTGATTACCTCTCATTCCTCAGGTGCTGTGTGACTCCTAAAGTTTACTGTTGTTCAATAATTATAATAATAATAATAATAATAGTCTATTATAAGTAGTCTTGTTTTCTTTATACAGAGTCATTTGTAATTTTACTTTTTGTGTTAATAATATTGAAATTCATTATTTCCTCATTTATGCCATGTTATTAGTTTCGTGACAGCAAGTTTTTCTCTGTCAGAGTACGTTAGGGAATTTCGTGTATTATTACGGAATCCTTGGTTACTCCACTTACAGGTTATTGTATTCTTTCTTAAAATAGTTAATGTATTTTCAGATTTTGTAGATAAAACTAGTTGACCTGGGTTGTCCATGAAAGTCCTGTACTGTACTTCTATTGAGAAAGTATAAGGGATTTTCTCCACCTCGAATATTCTTTGAGTACTGTTAAATTTTTATATTTTCACTTTACTTGCTTCTGTCTTTTTTCATGTATTTTTTACCCTCTATGTAGAGTATCTTGAAATTTTTGCAGTAACATAAATGAATGATAGGGGAAAACTTTCAAATGAGACTTGGAGCTATAGTGTTATGTAAAGATTCTGCCTTAGCTGTGGAACCTTCCATCAACAATTAATTGTGCACATGATGTTGAAATTTATTGATTTGATGTATTAATATTTGGAACTGAAAATATATGGTGGGATTCCATAATTATACTTAGATACGTATTGTGGAATAGAACTCTTATCATCACTTCTAAACATTAGGATGTCAACTTTAATATAATTTCATCCTTCTTTATACCTGATCAATCCCAGCTGAGGTGGTCTTGGAATGAGACATAACACTACTAGTTAAGCTATCCGTAATTCATATACAGTACCATATAATACATACAGAGTGAATGAGAGTGTGGGTGTGTATGTGTGCAGTGTATGTATGTAATATATATACATTTTTTATTAACACATCAGCCATCTCCCACTGAGGTAGGGTGGCCCAAAAAAGAAACTTTCACCATCATTCACTCCATCACTGTCTAGCCAGAGGCAGGCCTACACTATAAAACTGCAGCATTAACACCCCTCCTTCAGAGTGCAGGCACTGTACTTCTTATCTCCAGGACTCGAGTCTGGGCTGCCGGTTTACCTGAATCCCTTCATAAACATTACCTTGGTCACACTCCAACACATCAAGTCCTTAAAACCATTTGTGTCCATTCACTCCTACCTAACACGCTCACACATGCTTGCTGGAAGTCTAAGCCCCTTGCACACAAAACTTCCTTTACCCCCCTCCCTCCACTACAGATTTATACACTCTCAAAGTCATTCTATTTTGTTCCATCCTCTCTATATGTCCGAACCACCTCAGCTCTCTGGATAATAGTTTTGGTAATCCTGCATCTCCTAATTTCCAAACTACGAATTCTCTGCATTATATTCACACCACAAATTGTCCTCAGACACGATATCTCCACTGCCTCCAGCCTTCTTCTCATTGCAACATTCATCACCATGCTTCACACACATATAAGAGCATTGGTATAACTATACTCTCATACATTCTCCTCTTTGCTTCTATGGACAAAGTTCTTTGTCTCCACAGACCCCCTCAGTGCACTACTCACCTTTTTACCTTTGTCAATTCTGTGATTTTATTCACCTCATCTTTCATAGACCTATCTGCTGACACACTCACTCCTAAATATCTGAATACATTCACCTCCATATTCTTACCCTCCAACCTGATATCTAATCTTTTGTTAAGTAAATTTTTTTTGTTATCCACATCCCCTTACTCTTTCCTATATTCACTTTCAATTTTCTTCTTTTACATACCCTACCAAACTCATCCACCAACCTTTGCAACTTCTCTTCAGAATCTCCCAAAAGCACAATGTCATCAGCAAAGAGCAACCATGACAACTCCCACTTTATTAATTCTTTATCTTTTAACACAGAACCTCTTGCCAAGACCCTCGCATTCACTTCTCTTACAACCCCATCTATAAATATATTGAACAACCATGGTGACATCACACATCCTTGTCTAAGGCCTACTTTTACTGGGAAATAATCTCCCTCTCTCCTACATACTCTAACCTGAGCCCCACTATCCTCGTAAAAACTTTTCACTGCTTTCAATAACCTATCTCCTATTCCATACATTTGCAACATCTGCCACATTGCCCCCCCCCATCCACCCTGTCATACACCTTTTCCAAATCCATGCTACAAAAAATCTCTACCTTTATCTAAATACTGTTTGCCTATGTTTCACTGTAAACAGTTGGTCTACATACCCTTTACCCTTCCTAAAGCCTCCTTGTTCATCTGCTATCCTACTGTGCGTCTTACTCTTAATTCTTTCAATAATAACTCTACCATACACTTTACCACATTCCCCTATGAATGCTTTCTGCCAGTCCTTAGGTACCTTACCCTCTTCCATACATTTATTAAATAAAAGCACCAGCCACTCCAAAACTATATCTCCACCTGCTTTTAACATTTCTTTCTTTATCCCATCAATCCCAGCTGCTTTACCCCCTTTCATTCTACCCCCACACTCACAACTCACTGTTCTTCACTCCTACAAGATGTTATTCTTCCTTGCCTTACACACGAATCACAGCTTCCCTATCTTCATCAACATTTAACAAATCCTCAAAATATTCCCTCCATCTTCCTGATACCTCAGGAATAACTCATCTCTCCTATTTTTAGGCTATTCCTAGGCTTCCTCAAGTTATTAATCTCACTCCAAAACTTTTTATTTTTAACAAAATTTGTTAACATCTCACAACTCTCTCATTTACTATCTTTTTATATTACTTCACCATTCTCTTAAGCTCTCTTTTCCTCTCCATATGGAGAAGAAACATTTCCTCTTTTACTACTCTTTTTATATCATTCAACCAGTCGCTCTTGTTCCCTCCCGCACCTACTTTCCTGTAACCACAAACTTCTGCTGAACACACTAACACTACATTCTTAACCCTTTGAGGGTCGACAGGCCCTCTCCGAAACTCGTTCTCAGGGTCGGCCAAATTTAAAAAAAAAAAAATTATTTTCTCTTATGAAAAGATAGAGAATCTTTTCCCGATCATAAAGACACCAAAAGTTTGAAATTTGATAGAAAACTTACGGAATTATGCTCTCGCAAAGTTAGCGGTCTCGGCGATGTTTACGCATCGGCGATTTTGCCCACTTTGATCCCCATTTTCGGCCAATTTCACTGTACTAGTCGACAAAAAACATGAATATTTCGCTAGAACTCCATTTTTTCTATCGAATGGGTGCAAGAAACCACCCATTTATAAATTCAACTATCCAGTGCAGTGGTCAGAATTTAGCAATTTTGCCAATTTCACACAAATTTCAAAAGATGCCAATTTCCGAATAGGGTCCAGAATAAACAAGACAGACATTCCTGGCACTAAAATGACATTTCCTCTAGTCATTAGTCACGTCTCAAGGGCCCTCTTATATTCTTTTGCTTTCCACTTTGAATTTTTATTCTCACAAAAAATATAAGATTTACTGTTATGCAGACTACTGCATTAGTGTAAAAAATGGTATAAATATTATTGGTGCACTTGTAAAAGAATATTAGACTCACCAGTTGACGTGTATTGCACGCTTGGCATGATTTGTTTACTTTTGAACTTTGGTAAAAATCGAACATTTCTGCTACTTTGAGCTCAATTTCAAGGCACCTTTCATTGTAAAACCAGTCAAAATCATCTCAATTTCTGTATGTCTTCCATTCTATAAAATGAGACCAAGAAAACTAGAATACAACAATAAATACCATACGAAAATACACTGCAAAGTCGCTGCTTTATTAAAAAAAATGGTCAAAGTTTTTTTTTTCTCATGATGCACTGTGTGCTGCAGGATTTTTTTTAGACTGTGCACACTGACCACATAGACCCATTCTTTCATATGAAGGCCTACCAGCTTTCTCCCACTAGATTTGAGGCCGCTAGAATTTATGAGTACTAGTACGTCAAAAACCCCTACGCGTAAAATGTACTAGTACGACCAAAACCCTCAAAGGGTTAACCCTTTGACTGTTGTAACCCCAAATCCTGAAGTGTCGCAAAATATTTGAAAAAAAAAAAAAAATTCTTATGAAATGATAGTCTTTTCCTGATGGTAATGACACCAAAAGTATGAAATTTGATGGGAAAACTTATGGAATTACAGTCTCACGAAGTTAGCGACATTTACGCACCGGCGATTTCACCCACTTTCAGCCCTATTTTCAGTCAATACCATTGTTCCAGTCCACCAAACTCATAGCTATTTCTTCAGAACTCCATTTGTTCTATCAATTGAGTACAAGAAACCACCCATTTACCAATTTCAACTACCCAATAAAGTGATTGGAAATTGGCAATTTGGCCAATTTCATGCAAATTAGAAAATATGTCAGTTTCAAAATAGGGTTCAGAATGAACAGTGCAGACAATCCTGGCCCTAAAATAATATTTTCTCTGTTCATCAGTCATGTCTCTAGGTTTTCTATTTTGAATTTTTATTCACACAAAAAATAGAAGATTTACTGTTATGCAGACTACTGTAATATTGTAATAATTGTATAAATAACATCAACCCATTCGTGACTGCATATTAGAATGGCTAGTTGGACATTTATTGGACAATGACATCATTTGTTTACTCTTGAACATCAGCAAAAATCAAACATATCTGCCCATTTCAAGATCCTTCTATTTCTATAATATGTTTTCCATTCTATCAAATGAGACCAAGAATACAACCATAAATACTATACGAAAATACACCTCAAATTCGGCGTTTTAATCCAAAAACACGGTCGGAGTTTTTTTTCTCATTATGCACTGCAGGATTTTTTTTTATACTGCGCACACTGACCACACAGACCCATTCTCTCACATGTGGGCCTACCAGCTTTCCCCTGCTTGATTTGAAGCCGCTAGAATTTTTGAGTATATATATGTCAAACACATTGGCTCATAAGACTTATATATGCAACCAAAACAATCAAAGGGTTAAACCTACCCAATACATCTTCAATACTATTGCCTATACTCTTGCTAACCCATAGTCCTCCAATAGTTGTTTATATCTTATCCTAACTGCCTCCTCCTTTAGCTTATAAACCTTCACCTCTCTCTTACCTGCTGCTTCCATTTTCCTTGTATCCCATCTACCTCTTACTCTCACTGTAGCTACAACTAGAAAGTGATCTGATATATCTGTGGTACCTCTATAAACACGTAGTCCAACAAACTACTGTCATTACGCCCTGCATCATATCTTGTATACTTATTTATCCTCTTTTTCTTAAAATATGTATTACCTGTAGCCAAACCCCTTTCTATACAAAGTTCAATCAAAGGGCCCCCCATTATCATTTACACCTGGCACCCCAAACTTATCTACCACACCCTCTTTAAATGTTTCTCCTACTGTAGCATTTAGGCCCCTACCACAATTACCCTCTCACTTGGTTCAAAAGTTCCTATACACTTGCTTAACATCTCCCAAAATCTCAATCTCTCTCAATCTCTCTCTCAATCTCTCTCTCAATCTCTCTCTCAATCTCTCTCTCAGTCTCTCTCAATCTCTCTCTCTCTCTCTCTCAATCTCTCTCTCTCTCTCTCTCTCTCTCAATCTCTCTCTCTCTCTCTCTCTCTCTCTCTCTCTCTCTCTCTCTCTCTCTCTCTCTCTCAGTCTCTCTCTCTCTCTCTCAATCTCTCTCTCTCTCTCTCTCAATCTCTCTCTCTCTCTCTCAATCTCTCTCTCTCTCTCTCTCTTCTACAGGTGCATACACACTTATTATGATGCACTTTTCACATCTAACCCTTATTATAATCCACATAATCCTTGAATTTATACATTTATATTCCCTCTCCTTCCATAAATGATCCTTCAACATTATTGCTACCAATCCCATTGAAACTCACCTACCCCCTTCAGCTTTGTTTCACTTAGAGCTAGGACATCCAACTTCTTTTCATTCATAGCATTAGCAATCATCTCTTTCTTATCTGCGCTACTTCTTCTTCTTTGTTGGGTTTATGAGGGCCACTGACAGCATAAGCCACATCGAGCCTGGTTTCTCGATGGTACGAGGAAAAACTGTTGCTCAAGGCTGGGCACTGAGAGAAAAGGAACAAAAATTCCTTTGTAAATAGAGATAGAAACTTGAAGTTTCCAATTAGATCCAGTGGACTCCCTTGCCAAGCCCCAGCAGAGGGACACCCACACTCCCACCCGAGTTCAGTAACCGGCTTCCCACCAAAGACCGATAAAGAATTTTCCACAGAGCGGAAAAAAATGGAGCTGGCTAAAAGTGCCCCTCTTGTAGAGTGCCTGGCGGGCAAAATAGATGAGGACAAGCATCCCAGAGAGAACGGGGGAAATTTATCATCGATACTCAGGCGAGAGAGAGACGTCCACACCCGACAAAGGCTGGCGCAGAAGTCCATCTGCACTACATCCACACACATTCAAGCATCCCACTTTTATTAAGTTTTTCTTCTTCACTTGTTTAGTATTTTCTACAGGAGAAGGGGTTACTAGACCATTGCTCCCGGCATTTTAGTTACCTCATACGACACACATGGCTTATGGGGGAAAGATTCTTTTTCACTTCCCCATGGAGAACAGAGAAAAATAAAGAACAAGAACTGCTAAGAAAAAAAGAAGAAAAACCTAGATGTGTTTATGTATATATATACATGTCTGTGTAGTGTGACCTAAGTGTAAATAGAAGTAGCAAGATATACCTGTTATCCAGTGTGCTTATGAGACAGAAAAAAGAACACCAGCAATCCTACCATTATATAAAACAGTTACAGATTTCTGTTTCACACTCGCCTGGTAGGATGGTAGTACCTCCCTGGGTGGTTGATGTCTCCCAACCTACTATCTATAATAAATAAATAAATAAACACACACACACACACATATATATAGTATATAATATTTTGTATATAATTATAGAATAAATTAATTTTAGAATATTTTCCAGTAAAATGTACTTTTTTTTTTTAAACAACTTTAGTAATTTTCTCTTTTTGATGAACAGTACATGAATAGAATGAGTGTTATGGGTTGCCACATCTATTGGTGTGAGCCAGCAGTATAGGGTTTGTAAGATAAACAGTGTTCCAGTGTAATGCAATGTGCTTCCCTCACCTCCCATCTTCCTTGTCCTTCCCATACACTAGTACACTGTGATGCAATCAGTAAGAATTATATTAATCACAGTCCCTTCCGAGATACCATTTTGTCACAAACTGAAGACGAGTTTTGAAGAGATACCGTTTTGTCACACAATCTGAAGACTTTTTTTTTTTTTTTGAACAAAAACGTTGCTTGCAAACATAATACAATACAGTGGAACTTCAGCTTACTAGTGCCCCAACATAAGAGTTTTTCGAGATACGAGCTGTTGCTCAGTCAATTTTTTGCTCTGAGTTACGAGCCAAAATCCGTGTTAAGAGCGAGCTTCCCCCCTCAAGGGAGGTTCCTTGATGCTGGTGAGGGGCTCTTGATCTAGGGAATTGGATCTGTGCTCCAGTTCCCTAAATTAAACCTGAATACCTTCCATCCCCTCCCCTCCACAGGTGCTGTATAATCCTACAGGTTTAGCGCTTCCCCATTATAATAGTAATAACGAGCAAGCTTCAGAATGTCGCCACTAGTTGGCGCAGCAAATGCCACAACATCTGCTGAGCAGTGCACGTGTTTAACTCACCGTGGAAGCATTTCTCTTGTGTTTTGCTTGCGTGTTGTGTCAAATTTCTTCTTTCTAATCATGGGTCCTAAGAAAGTAAGTACAAAGGACAGTGCTGGGAATAAAATGAGGATGATGTCCATAGAATTAAAGCATAGATAAACACAAACGAGGTGTGCGGGTTGTGGGTTGTAGCATTAAGAGTAACAAGTAAATCAGTGAAAAAAAATAAACAAATTGTAGCAGTTAAGTTCAGAGATAAAGTGTAGCATTACGAGTGTAGCAAGTAAGTTAAGCGATAGAAAATGGATGAAATGAAATGAACTCCTCCAATGTTGCTTTTGTTGTTGGGGTTTATAGGGCTGCTGACAGCATACGCCACTCTGCCAGTATCTCTTACTCAAGGTAAATATATACGTACACTTTATAAAACCAATTAATTTCTTTACATTCCTTATTATGTTTTACAGTGGTACCTCGAGTTTCAAATGGCTCCCAACTCGAAGAATTATGTAAGTGTATTTTTTTGGGAGTCTGAAATGGACTAATCTAATTTACATTATTCCTTATGGGAACAAATTTGTTTGGTATCAGCACTCAAACAGCCTTCTGGAACAAATTAAGCTTGTAACTCGAGGTACCACTATATTATATTTTTATACAATATTTCTTATTTATAAATGCATAATGTTTGAGTGTTTTCCCTAGGAAACTAGTGATCTAGTTCAGTTAGCCTCATAAACACTGTTTTCTCTTATAATAAGAGCATGGGAAGATATGGTCAGAGCAGGAATGGCTGCCACCACTCATAACATGACA